>NC_084949.1:17828053-18020553 GCF_949316205.1 Platichthys flesus
ATTGCTATGTTTCCTTAACAGGTATAAATTAAAGCTTTTTATTAAAGGTTTTATTTGATTCTTTAAGTATTTTATTTTGTAATTCAGTTTTGTTGGTTTAATCTCTTTTTAGAGACCAGCCTCTTTTCTTTATTTTCAAAAATCAAAAGCACTTATTCCTGGCACAGAAGTGGCATTGAATCATATATTAATGAGTGAGCGATTGTAAGACACTTTCCATATGCATGAAAAATTGCCTCTATCAACCCTCGGAGCTGTGGGAGCAGCGGAGGAGAGTCCAAGGTCAGCTCTGCCATGTGATGTCTGGTATTCTGTGAACCAGGCCCCGTGGAATCCATACACATCTGCCTCACAAGACATCTTGTGAGCCAACACATACGCACATTCTCACAGCACAAAGCATCCTGGAATGACAAGACTGTGACATAATGCCACACGGCCTTTCCTGCAAAGATGCTGAGCAGATATATGAGTGGAATACAGTTGATCCTTGGGGGATCTTCACAGGCTTCTGACAGTGAGCCAGCAGGGGTCCATCTCCCCCTGCTCTGTTGTGTGAATGTAAGAGTGCAAGAGGGAGACGCAGGCGACGAAGGATAAGAGAGGAAGTCGATGAAAGGTAAAGAAGCCGACAGATAATCTCAGATTGCGGTTGTCTGCACATTTGCCTTTGAGCAACATCAGCACAGACGAAATTCAAATTTGACGGAATAACCCCAAAAAGTTGTTTCTTGATCCAGCATTTTATGTCTTTGATTTAAAGTTTCTTTCTATTGCTTTGCTCCACATGGCTCTCCCCTTTCCATCTGACCTTTCAATCTGATGTAACTTGATGAACATTGTTATTATTTTACTGAATAGAAAAAAATTATACAAAAACTAGGGCTGAACGATTTGGGTAAATAATCTAATTGCAATTTTTTCCCCCCAAAATTGCGATTGCGATTTAATATGCGATTTTTTTCTCCCAAAAAAAACATAATGAATGATTTAAATATGACCAACACAATATTAGATACATTTACTGTACAATATTCTTTCCCACATTTTTATTTAACTGGTCATTACAGCAACAAGAAAAACAAATCAGTGTGCATTTAAGTAATTTAATCAAAGTCATTGTAAATATAAACACAAGGATTGCAAAAAATGTTTTTATTGTAGGTGTCTTACTGCTCCCAAGTCAGTAACATTTCCAGTGTTGGGAAGGATCCTTTGAAAACGTATTCCGTTACAGAATACATGCCCAACCAATTTGAGTAACGTATTCTGAATACTTGGATTACTTCCACATTTAATTAATTTTTATAAGTGTTGGAAAGCGGCATTGTTATAGTCAGTGGAGCAGAAGCAGTTTAAGCTCTGTGTCCGCGCATGCGGTGGGCCAGCTGGATGCGCTGGAAGGGCAGCCTGCGGATCAGCAGCTCCGTAGATTCCCGTTCATGTCCGGGTGGTCGTGCAGCGGTATGGAGGTGCCGGGCCTCAGCAGGAACACCCCCGTGCTGAACACCTCCGTCTCGCAGATATGCATGTAGGTGACCGGGGTGCTCTGGAGCCCCGCCGCCCCGGAGCAAGGCTTTCTTTTCCGCGGAGTGATTTTCAGGTCCGCCGCCCGGACAGCTGTCAGCAGCGGCATGAGCTCGCTCTGTGAGTCCGCCACGTCGGCCGAAGACTTTAGAACCCTGTAGGTGATGCAGGCTTGCTTCGCTATCTTCTGGATCAGAGGAGTTTTGTGGTCCCGCGGCACTCATGCTGCGGGTGCGGACAGCAGCCCAGAGCCCTACTCTCTTTCGTACGTTTTAATCGCGCACGCTGCGATTAGAAAATCGCTTTTATCAAATCGCGATTTTATCGCAAATGCAATTAATCGTTCAGCCCTAACAAAAACATCAATTTTCAGAAAAAATGAAATTGCCAAGTTCAACCTTCACACTACTTTTGTCTTCAGCCCTCCCTGTAGTTGTCTCCCCTGTTGTAGTTTGTATGCACTGAGAGCCAGATTTATTGTTGATTATAAAGTTTTGCTATGGTTCCCTGTTGCCAATTGTTGAGTAGATTACGTGGGTAGTTACATCACTTTGGTTGCATAGATCTTAATAAAGGATTCATGGTTTTGCCGTTAACATCTCACATTTACACAGTAAATTCAGTTACTAAAAGTACCACTGGAAATCAACTTATAACATGTATATATGTAGTGTACGCACAAGTAAGTCCTGATGAATTTATGTAAGTGGGTCACACTCCATTCTACTTCACTGAAAGGGATTTTCAATCTTAAAAGTGAATTTAAATCGGTTCTGTTTAAATGTTTCTGACATGTGAAGTAAAGATTTCTTCAAACATGAAAAGCCCTTTTGAAAAAAACTTTTTCCAATGACTTACATCGATAGAATCAGCTCTCATACACTTCTCCTCGTTTTCTTGATCTTAAGTCTTTATTTCAAGCCATGACTGACAAATCGGCTATCTGAACACAACCTGAGTATCTTGAATCCAAAAGCTTGTTTCAGCTCAATGTTCTGTTGCTAGAAGAAACCATGAGTGGGCCAGTTTTATTTAACTTCTCCTGTTTAATTGATACTTTAACATTCAGCCATTTATCTGATCTGGGGCCAAGCAAGACCGTCAGGCAGATCTTAAACCTAACTTACTAACTTGCCTTCATGAAGTACTGCCTGTATTTTGTGTTTGATTTGTGATTCATTAATGCAAAAAGTTCCCACAATAAGTAAAGTGAAAACCAAAGTAAATGCTGTGTTTGCGGTCTCTATCCAACACAGCACTTGCAAGACATTCTACGTTACCTAACTTACTGTCAAGCTAATTGTTGTCTATCTGTGAAGATTCTCAGGCATCCAGGTCATTGTATTTTCAGGAGTTATTAAAGTTTACACAGGCAACTGGACTTGCCTGTGTTTCTTGAAGACCTATCACCTCTCATCTAAAAGGCCTCTTCAGGTCTGAATTGGTGTTTATTTAACTAATTTTAATCTGACAGAACTTATACATTTGATATTGATTATTTCTGTTATCACATCTGCAAAATGTTATTTGAAATCAAAACCTTACTGGACTGTTATAAGAGTATTCTCACATTGTCCTGAAGCTAATCTTTTTCGTCCAGATCCCGACACTATTTTTGACACTGATCTTCTTCACCATGCGTCACACTTGAAGCCCTTTCAGAATGCGGGCTCAGAAAGCTTTTATGTGGTTTCGTCTTTGAAGCAAGCGGCATTTCAGAAGGGCATGCATACACTGCATATACTTTTCCCACTTGTTCTGAAGATTATGTGAACAACCTCCAGGCTTTCAAAAATGTAAACCGGGCAAATGATGATTCATTGGCACTTTCACCAAATAAATGCAAAATTGTGAAACAAACTTTGTGTGTAGAGGTCAAAGGTTTCACAAAAGTAAATAATCTGTTAAAAATCGGCCCGGGTTGCACAATCTTTTTTAAAAGCAAAATTGTGCTGGCGTTGTTCTGTTTTCCTCAGATTCGTTCCTCAAGGACTAATCATTCACTTTGTTTATACACATGATAAATGGTATTTTCAGCTAGTTTTTGGAATCCAAACAAGTTGGTTTTATTCAATTTTTTAATTTATACTTTTCTTTCAGCTATACTCTGTGCCATGCTTCTCTCTGCAAAGTGCCCTGAGGTATTATGATTCAGAATTTTGCTCCTACATCGGGATCTCCGGAAGCTCTGGGCCACTTCTCAAATGGGTGCAAATTGTCCTTACAAAGCATGAAGTGGCTCAAAACATTGCCAACTAAAAAAGACAAAGATTTATTTTCACTGTGTGGCTCTATCAACTGTGAATCAAAAATGTTCAGTCGTCCCTCATAAATGAGGCAACCTCATTGAGAGCAAAAAGACATTAGTGGTGAGGATTACAATGAAGGGGTGGGAGGATCAAACAAGAGCGTAGGAAAACGGAACAAGAGGTAGTGAGGACGTGTTATGATGGAAACTTTCTGTTGCTCACTCATAGCAGAGTGAATACATGCTGTTGTTCGAGGTTTACCTTACAATTTATGAGCATTAATATTGCAGATGTTCTGCGGCAAGAAGCTCTGCGGCAAGAAGTCCCCCCCCCCACACACACACACCCCTCCGGATATATATGTAATTTGCCTTTGCAGGGGATATTATTTCCCTGTTTTTACATGTTTGTATACATGCCCCAAACCAATGCCAGTATGACAAAGAAAGACAGATTCAAACAGCCAGGGTTTGTGATGTCACAAATGTAAGACACCAATCCTTTCTACTTGTGGGTGTGGCTTAGTAGCTGGAAAAGGCTCCTCAGCAACAGGTGAGCTTTGAGAATGGGGGGAGACATATTAGCAAAATCAGAGCAGGTAGATAGACAGTGAAACGAACAACAGATCATTCAAGAACATCTGATATCATTTGCCAACCATTGTCATGTTTTACCATTTCCCCCCCATAATATCCATTATGATATTACACTCTGCTTCTCCACTATTCACAGGCTTGTTCCTCCAGGGGTTTTGTGGTGACATAGTTGCCAATGCATGCTTGAGAATCTCTGAGCATGTCAACTTGCGAACCTTCCTCTTTGTACCCCAGGAGCCTATTCAGGTACCAGTGTTAATGCCCACTAATCCCTGCTGCTTTGCACTTCAGGTCTTGTTAACTTCAGAAGATACTTTAAGAGGGGACATGATATCACTTGAGTTCAGCTTTTAGTCTAAAAAGTCCAGGATGCATTGTTATCAGCTCTGCGGCATTTAGGACTACAGAGCGGTTCCCACCAGGTGCACGGTGCAGTTTAGAAGATTTATGTGTGAATATATACTAGATGGCATGTTTTTCTCTTTCAGGCAAATTTGCATTATAAATGTGAGTTGTAGCCACGTTTTATATATAAGTGTCTTGGCTGTGTGTAGTGTGCGTGTGCAGATGGATGTAGAGGTTGCTGTTGATTAAGCAGACAGTATTGTTGTGTTGTTTATGCATTGTCACTTGGTGATCTCCCAGTGTGTAACATGGCTCGAAGCCATAACAGCAGCTACCTTGTGCAAACAGTTTCTATATAGTCCCTCAGAGCTGGGGTGCTGATTTCCACTCAAGTAGAAAAGCATGGAGGACCCCTTCCAGCTTTTGTCCCCTGAGCAGTTAGCCACATTATGCACTTTACACATGGGCATAAATGGCCTCATCAATTATTCAACAGAGAGTTATGTATATCACTAAGTGTGGGAGGGAGTCAAAGGTTAACCGAATCCATGCATGCATGATCATGCATGAGTGTGTGTAACTGGCTTCAAACACACACACACACACACACACACGCACACACACACACACACACACACACACACACACACACACACAAGCGTTATATGCACACACCGTTCCCTAATGTTCAACAGTTAAAGCGCATCACTCATCTGTTGGCTGTGAGTCTCAGAGGCTGAAGGCGGAAAATTGAATGGCTACGCAGAGCCACAAGGAATTACTACTGAGCACAGAGACCACTGGCCAGTGCTCTGAAGGGGAAAGGGCACATGGCATTTAATACTATTGATCAGCAATAAAACAGGAGAGCAAGGCACAACAACTTTTTATGGCTGACGGAAAGGTTATCTGCACTATTGCTGCAGCATAATCACTTATGTATTACCTGGTAATTGTTTTTTGTCTAAGCCTGGGGGTTGTAGAACAACGGGGTCGCTCTGAGACAGCACTGCAGATAAGAAGAGCTGTGACAACACCTCTGCCTTTTTTCTTTTTTTTTTGGGATGAATTTTGCTCAATAACATTCCAGTGCATAATTCAGTGTCCTGTGAAGTGTAACTCTTTGATATCCAATCAGCAGCAAGCTTCATTATTTGAGTCGCCGTAAAAAAATCCTGCATTCTCAAGTAGGATTCAAAGGTGGGGGTGAAGCTAATGAGTTCTGGCAGAGACGTGAGCGCTGATGGCGAAGGTGTGAGAAATAAATGGAGTTGGACATGCTTCGGTTGATGATGGAAAATTGCTAGATGCCTCACACCCTATGAGCCCAGCAGCCAGGCTTGTTGCTGTACTTTACAGTTTTGCAGTAGCAGGCGGAGTTAATTCAGCACAAGACAAATGTGACTACGAAAGTACTCTTCCACGGCGGAACACAAGCAAGCTGTTTACTACAAGTGCCAATGACATGAACAAGGAAACTGCTGTAATTTATCTCATGAGTTATGGAACTAATGGAAATATAAGCTGATCCCTGTATCTCTGACCCCCCCCCCCCCCCCACAACACACAAACACACACACACACACACTCAAACACAGAGAGGGAACTCAGCGAGCAAGCTCCCAAATGATTTTGCATATTTGCGAGGAGACTTTTGATGTGCTAACTTTGCTGCAGTAAAGTTTGCAGTGCACCTCATTATTATTTTATTTTTACCGACATATTGCATAAATAACTTCCACACCCCTCTTCTGCAACTCTTTTTTTTTCATCTGATAGTTTTAATGATGTCGATCTATCACTCTAAAGTTTCTTATTAGACCTTGACATTTTAGCCTTGAGAATATTTGGAGATTCGTGCTCGCTGGCTGATACCGGTCAGTTTACACATTGGTGCTGTCTTTCTACATCGTAGGTTGGTGATGTAGTGGAACCCAACCTCTTCAACCTCATCAGATCTCCAACACTTATTTGTTCTAATGAAACGTAGGTCTTCACATTATATAGTCTAGTCAGACTGCATCATAAAGATATTTTTTCTGTGTATTCAAAGCTTTCTTTACTTGTGGCTGTATGGAAATAACCTGTGTGGTCTTGTATAAAATCCAAGCGGTGCTGCTAATTCACACGATAAATGAGCTTGGCTGGGGCCAATTACCAGCTGGCAGAAAAGGGCATGTTTACCTTGCCTAGATACTGGATTTATTTTGTTATGTTTTAGGCCACATTTGGATGCCTGAAGCAAATATTACTGTGCTTCCATTTCATTTCTTCCTGCAAAGTACTTTGGTTTCTACCTGCTTCCTGAAGGATCCATATGATTATGGTCCATATGTGCTCATTTATTATTCTGTCCCCGCTATATAGGTACTGAAGAAGTGAGACCTGCATATTTGTATTAAAATCACGCACGTCTCAATGCCACAGTACAGGACCATGGGGCGTTATGGGAGAATGGGTTTGATCCTGTTCTACTCTCCCTTTTAATGGTCACATGTGTCCATAGAGGAGGAAGTAAGTGATTATGTCTGAAGTTACACAGATACCTCAGATTAGATAAAGTTTTGAATCACTTTATCTTAATTAAATCTTGCTGGCTGTTAACCTAAAGCGAGTACTGCTAATACAGATGTTGAGAAAATTGTCTTTACATCCCATTCGTGCACCTTTTAAAAGTATTCTCATCCTTAATTTATTTTATTTATTTGTGTGAATTCTCAGTCAGAGAAAAGTTTGGCTAGCAAAATGTTTGTACATATAATACCAAGCAGAAAACATACAACTTTATCTATGGCTTAACATTACTGTATGTTTTTTAAGGAGCTTGGTTGCATTTGTAAGTCTTGAGTATTTGTTGGGAGCATCCCCATTATTTTCAAACACCCTCATTGCTCGAAATGTTGTAGGCTTACATCATGTTGCAGCATTCTTTCTCTGTTTTCTTGATCAGCCCAGTATGGGCTTGATGGCTGTCTGTTCTGTGCATTTTCCCAGAGTTAAGGAGCCAGGCTGTTTGTCACATCCTGTGTCTCTTTCCCATGGATGTGTCGCCATCACAATTAAAAAGTTGCAGTGTCTAAGGACTTCAGAATATAAGTCAGAACGAGCACTTCCTGCAATGTTTCTCCCTCCAAGGGAGGTTTGTTAAGTCTGATCTCATCAATAAAAATCTGCCCATGTATGTAGGTCCTTCACATCTGTTTCTTCGTCTGGAAGAACAGCAGCTCTTCAAAAACCTTGCTTTTATATAGTGATGAGTAGTTGTAACAGAGCTTATATCTCATTTAAAGTTTAAACCATAGAAGTAGAAGTAATAAGCAAAAAACTGGATAGAAATAAAAAGCAGGGTGGAGCATTAACTGAGGCCAGAGGGCCTTAGTGAACAGGTGGTGCTTAAGGAGTTTTTTTAAGCTGTCCAGAGACGCAGCGTTGCGTATTTCAGCAGAGAGAGAGTTTCAGAGGGTGGGGACTGCGACACAGAAGTTTCCAAAGATTTGCATAAAAGTTTGGTGTTGGGGAAGGAGAGCAAACCTGAATTTGAGGACCGCAGCCTTCTGAGTGGAGTGTTGGGGTGGATGAGGTCAGTTAAATAAAGTGGGGCTCAGGAGTGGAGGGATTTGTAGGTGAGAACAAGGGGTTTGTATTTAGTGTGGGCCTTTATCTGAAGCCAGTGGTGGTGAATGAAGTTCGGGATGTTGATAGCATGATAACATGATAGCTCCCAAAAAAGTGAGGCCAAAGTGTCTTGATCAGCCCCTAGTGGCTACCTGCAGAATAGGTCATAAACCCTGCGTCCTCCCTGTTAGCAGATGGGATATGTATCAAACTGATAAGTTTCCTAAAAGATGTTGTCAGTCACTTAAAGTTGTTCTCATCACACTGATGTTTGTTCAACCTCTCATATTTTCTGGTAAATTTAGTTTTAATAAGCTGTGTGATATTAAAGGGTAAAACGTCATGATAGACAGCTGAGAATGAATCGCCATCGTCAAGCACATGTATCAGCAGGACTTAGATACCGAGTCTCCATCGTCCATATTTATAGACAGTCTCTGGTTTAGACCTAATGAAAAGTGATTATGTAGGTGCTACACTGGTGGTTCTTTACAGTTGGCGAGTAAAGGAAGCCTGTTACTCAAGAGTGACTTTTCACTGATAAAGAATAACTACAAAATTCCTGAAATTTACTCATCTTAAACTGTTCAAATTGGTGACCTATTAACTTCAAAGTTAAAGTGTGTTTTCATTTAAATCGTATTCTATCATGAATCTTCTGCATTCTGTAGCTCAATCTATATTGATACTCAGCCAGTGCTGCTGCACGCAGAGGCAGGGTGATATTTAGATAAAAGTAGCGCTGTTAAATCTCTATGCAGGTAGCTAAATTGAATCAGCGTCAGTGCATGCTGTGAGGTTAGTGCGGGCGTAATTAAATATACATTGCGCTTTTTAAGTCACTGTTGCAGAACAAAACGTCAACGAGGTCTGACTTGACAGAGTCAGTCCCTGTGGAAAGCTGCATGACAAATGCTGTGGCCTTGTCTTGGTGTACACCACAGCCAGGCCCTGTATTAATGAATATAGGTGCATGTAAAGTGCAGTACAGATGAATCATGCAGACTAATTTCTCTGTATGTTCTCATTGTCTGCTCCATGGATGATTTCTCGAAGGCATTAACTCAGTGATTCAGCAAAGATAAAATAGAAATCTAGACTGACCACTAATGCCTGAGAAACATGAGAATTACTGTGGCTGCGACATGCAACTACATCCGTTCCACGGCATCTAAAGTTTAAAGTCTATTTAGTTTATTCTTGTGTAACTTTGTTATATTTAATTTCTGTACATCAGCAACACAGCTGCAGCCATAGGAGTCTTCAGCTATAGACTGTTGAATAAGCAGCTCAACTTTTAAAATAAAAGCATATATTTAACAGCTTTTAATGTTAACATAATTTACATACATATCAGGTAATAATAAGGTTACACATAACCAGGACCACTAGCATCATGCCGTTAAAAATAGCAGTGAGGTTTGATGGCTTATCTTTCATCCCTATTCTTTCATTTACATCTGTGCCTCTAATCCGCAGTGCCTGTTGCCAGCTGCTGGTACAGGATCTATTTGGTGATGATATACGCAGCCAGATAATGGACCTCATTAACCAAATTCACACCCTGTCTGTATCATTTCTTAAAAAGACTACAATGCCAGGTGCACTGGTACACTGCAAACACCAATCTCCTGTGATGGTATTACCATTATGCACAATGCACACATTCATTTTTCCATTTAGTTCCTCCTGATATTTTAATTCCATTTATTAGTTGTTGTTTTTTACCAGTACGGCATCAATCGACAATAAAGATCTCCTGAGTCGTAAAGACCTTGAATCTCCACCAGCTACAGTGAGTGTTCATAACAGAGTCTCTGTAGGAGTGAAGTCAAGGTGAATCTTTGGGCCAACACAAATATTAGAATTCCATATGTTCTCGTCATCTTAAAGTTCTAAATGAAAAAACGTTCTGTAAAGAACACCAATTTTTTTTTTTATTCAGTAATCTCAAGTTGAGTATTGGATGTGGGATTTAAATAAGTCTCAAAACCATATTAATCACAAATGCATTCTGTGCAACATGGTGGAAAAGCCCACTTTGTTTATAGGCATACTGTGTTTTTCAGATGTGTAGAGCAATCTGCGGTAATTACGAATAGCGTGTACTGATGGAATCCCATTTTATTATCAATGGCTTCTTTTATTGCAGCCTAGACTCATACGTTCACTGTGGACAACTAGAACTCCTCGAGCTGCATGTGAGGTACAACTTAAAAGAAAATGGAGTCTGCTTCTATTTGTGTAGATTGGCCTGTGAGTGATTGTTGGATTGTGCTTTTTGTTTGTGTGTGTCGCTAAATGTTGTGCTACAACGCTGGTATGTAAGCAGCAGACACACAGTATGATGGCTTCTGCTTGTGAGGCAGCGGGACTTTGTGCCGAGGCTTTCATGTGTAAATATAATGATGATTTATTGATTCAACAAACTTAGATTGAAATAAGCACGCCATTGCACTGCCTAATGATGTAAGGTGATATTGGGCAGATGAGTTCATGATAAATAGATGTATACAAGTACTAAGTTTAGACAAGTATGAATACAGATTGTAAAAAAAAAAAATGTTTTAAAGTCGTGAACTACTTTCTAGACAAAAATATAAAAGCTATTTATTCCTGAATCCTTTGTGAGTGAGGACATACATCATTAAAGATTGTTTTCCAGAATAGAAGCTCTTTAGTGATGCAGCCTTGACAGGACATAACTTTGCTCTTAGCAGCTTCTCAGGCCGAGAGCTTCTGTTATGCTCTATAAACGAATCATATCTCCCCATTGTGCAAGTTCAGCTGTTGTCAGACTCATTGTCCCACAGCAAATTGATTTCAGTGGGTCATCACCACTTCTGTCCATGTGCTTCCTTCACAGTCGTATAAAGGTGTCATCCCCATATAAACAACTAGTGGAAATGACCCACACTTGTGACAGCAATGATTGATGCTGTTCTTTGATCAGTCTTTTAAGCTGAATTAGTTTGATGTATTGCTTGATTCTAAATGATTTTCTCTGCTGCGTTCACACTTGAGAAGTCATTCGTCCATTTCAAGTGACTTGCGTCATAAAGCAAGATATCCACTAGAGGGCTACACTGCCCCTCACGATTCTTGGTGGTACTGCTCCTTTTTCGACTTTTGTCCATTCATCCTTTACGATGACACCCACAAATGAGTATGGACGTATCTAACATTGATCATTAATGAGCCTTTCTGTCAGTGACTTTCAAAATACGACATTCCCTCTAAGAAAAGTTCATCATTTCGGTTAAATGATAATGATCCTCTAATTGTAGCTCAATGTGGTCAATCCTAATAGTTTGAAAGTGTTTTATTTTCACCTTATTTTTCCGGAAGAAGCCAAAACCAAACTCACAGTGTGTGTCCTGATTCTCTTAAAAGATATGTCTCCACCCTGAGGCTTGAATGTCCGTGAGGGTCACCAAGTGATTGCTGATTAGCTAAAAGCTTTTAGCTTTGACTAAGGGTGCCTGAGAGTGTTCATCTGAAATGGCAGATTTTTTTCTGTTGTGGCCCTGAGACAACATTACTGCATTGATTCCATGAAGCAAGATATCATTTTGCACACATATGCTTTTGTATGTGATCTTTTCACAAGCTTTCTGCTGTGGGGAAAAATCAATAGCTCTCTACATGAGGACTCACCAAGAAGCTTTCTTAATGGACAGTATCTTATTGCATTTCTCCAAAGAAACATTCTCTTGCTAAATTTTTAACTATTAAACTACATTTAGATAAACAGTTCATTTTGTTGGTTTTCATGTCATTTTACAGTTATATTGTTCTTGAAATGATAAAACAGTGTGATGTATGATGTCATTCTTGCTTGAATTATAGGTTCCTGTCTCAGATGAGACTAGAGTTTGGCGTGTGTCTTTGTCATCAAGTCAACATTGAACATAGAGTAAATGGCTATGGGTCATATATGCTTCTAACATTTATTCATTTATTTCATCACAGTAACAATGTATGTTAATGCCCGCATGTATTAGATGATAAACAGACATGTTTCTCATAGTCAGTTTGTTGGATGGGGTAGAAATAGGCAAATGTAAAGAGCAACAGTGACAAGCACTGGATTACAGTGTCAGAGCAGCTCTGAAACCGTGAAGGGTTGTGGCTGGTCAGCAGTAATCAGTATCTATTGACAGGGGCCGGGGAGTGAACAACCATAAATCAGCGACAGTGTGTTGGGGGGGGTGGTCAAATCCACAGCAGCAGTGTTAGGGCAAATATACATCCAAATGTACTTTAAAATAAAATACCTCATTGATGTGTATCAAAATACTAAAGACAGCAGCTACTGTATTTTTGTATTTTAAAAAATGTCAGCAGTGCATGAATCACTTTGCAATGTACAGTGTATATGTCAGCCTATTTGATCTATCCCTCACACTGTACACTGACTCTGTTGATTAACTGGACCATTTTTGAGAGCATCAGCTAAGGAGGCATACGAGCCATAAAACTGACTTGTAACCAGTCAACAGATAGTTAAAATGGTCTGACCCACAGTGCCTGTCTGGTGATGAAAGACCTTGCACCAGCAACACTGACGGCATTGGCAAACAAGTCATTTATAAGCAGACAAGTGATGCTACCTAGGTTGTAAGTAATAAATGAATCATGCAGTCTTGTTCAATAGCACTGACTAGTTTGAGAACAATTCCCATAACCCCTGCCTCCACTAAGTGACACACTTTGACTAAGAGAAGTTATAAGCTACAACAAACACCCCGTGGTGGACGGGATAACAAACCGTTGTTTCCTGGCTTTGCAGCACAAAAGATGTGTGCATTTCCGAAGTTAACCATCTTGTTGAATTATAAATTGAATTATATCAATCAATCAATTTCCATCAGACCTGTAAAATACAAATTACAAAATACTTTTTTGAATTTGAACATATTTAAAAAATATATATCATATTTCTGCCGATCCCTGCACAGCTGCTTCATCTTACAACCTACCGGACTTGTATGTGCTATGTTACAGGAGATAAGAACTGATGCTAACATGTTGTTGTCAGACAACACAGTGCACCTTGAGAGGTCTTGTAGAGTCCATCCTGTTGAGGTGAAACGTCATAGACATAATGTTTGGTCTTCTTGTTTTGCCTCATCTGTGCTTGTTAATTTACACGCCAAGTTACTCAACCAACTGTAATGATCTCTTCTGATACACAGGTGACCACACTGGTGAATACCAGCAACAAAGGCCCATCGAGTAAGAAGAAGGGCCGCTCCAAGAAAGCCCACGTCTTGGCAGTTTCTGTTGAGCAGGCCACCCAGAACTTTCTGGAGAAGGGGGAGCAGATCGCTAAAGACAGCCACGACCTCAAGGAGGAGCTCATTTCTGCTGTGGAGGATGTCCGTAAGCAAGGTGAGCCTGACGAATCCTTGTACAGACACTTTAGGTTCTGGTGCTGTATCATAATATTGTTGTGATCAGTTCAGATAACTGCATTGTCAGTGTGAAATATCCCCGTGTTTTTACCACCAGACATCTCGTAATTTCTCTTCGCCCCCAGCGATGCTAATATTGCTTTTCCCCGCCGCAGACCAATATCTGACTCACACATTAGATCTAAAGTGCAGTATATGATGAGGCCTTACTCCAAACTTTCTAGAGCATCGTTCTTCCTCAGCTAAGGGTCACCTGCTGTCCGTCCCTTAGCAACATGTTCTTTTTCTTTTTCTGTATACCAATTAACTTTTTCATTGGGCATCCCTTTTATATTCGTTTACATTTAGTGTCTTCAGAAAACCAATTTAAATCCAATCTGATTACTTTCGGTAGGTGTGGGTCCTTACTATATTACATATTTGTTTGTTTGAAATTGGCTGCCTCTGTCACTGACTGATCCTCTTTGTACATTATAATGTTACAAACCATATTTGTTACCACATAAACTAGATCCCGCCTGCAAATATTTCATTCCCTGCTCACTAAGGGAGATCACTACATTCTCTTAAACCGTGATTCTACAATCTTTCTGTCCAGTGTGTTTTCTTAACGGTGACTTTGAAGTAGAATACATGTTTGGTACAGAGGGGGGACAGTGGAACGAGCCAGCAGGAGAAATAACTGTGGTGTACTTTGTGGTTTTTGAGACTGAGTCAGATGTACTGTGGTAACTTTCTGAGGATGTAGTTTGTAATGGGTTGCATTCAACTACAATAGAATAAGACTGTTAATCGTAAGACCTGAAGTAGGGGATCGTTGTGATGATGTAAATAAAAACTCCATGTTTAGGTATCAATTTGTTACAGCTTCGGACCAACTTTCTGGCTTTTGTATTCGCCAATTTAAGGGACTTATTCCACTGAAATGTTCACAGATTTAGCAGATTCTGTTCAAGATTTATGTTATTTGTAAAGAATTCCAGTATTTGAAAAAAAATTTAAATCTCCATATAACTTTATTGTGGCAAATCAAATCCATTAAATGTAACAGCCTAAAACCCATTCTAAGATGGATTTTACTTGTACCTCCTCATTAGTGTAATGAGTTGAATTCGAGTGATATTTGCCCTAAAGTCATTCATCGTTAAAGCTTTGGCAGTCTTTCACAGGGGGAGGGACCTGAATTATAAGACATTTTAGCTTTCCAATCTCATTTAAAACTGTTTGGAAATTTCAACTGTCTGTCAACACTGAAATGAGCAACTCATAATTTCAGCGAATCACTCTCAATCCTCCCTGGGAACTAAACATCACAGTTGTTTATAACACTCTAAAGTGGTGTTACTATGTTTCTACGTCAGCAGAACAAGCCACACGCAGCTCAGTGTACGTTTTGTCGTGGTCGTGCTCCTCCACCAGCCACTGTCAGCTGCACGTGACCGCTGCTGCTGTCAAACACTGAGAGAACTGGCCCACAACTCTCATGATGTGTGAAATTGACTGTTACCCTACAGATCATCACCATAGCGAATATGAGAAAAGAAGACATCCTTCTTCTCACTTGTTTAGTGAGTGAGCTAGAGCCGACAGAAGCCCTTTTAAGTTTATGGAGCAAATCTTTAGGGTCTGCTTTAAAATAGCATTTTTTTTTGCATTTGTGCATGTATATGTGCACATTTATCTATTTATTAATGCTTGAATCTATTGATTGTAAGGCTCTGCTCTGGGAGAAATCCAGTTAGTCAAACTCAATGCCCGCCTGATCCAGGAAAATACTTCGGTTGTGAAAAGACCAACGCCAGAATAGGAGGTGGAGGTCAATAATCCACATCTCCAAACCATTTTACTGCCATCATGAAAATATGGGTATGCTCCAAAGCTCTTCAGGGCACAGGTGGACTACTGATGGAGCACTCTCTGGATTCTCTCTTTACAATTCACTTCCTTTGCTGAGGTTGGAAGTGAAGGCCCCCCAACCTGTACTCCTCAATAACTCACACACACAATTATGGCCCTGTACCAGCAGCACTCCGAGTGTGTGAATGTGTGAGAGCTTGTTTGCCTTAGCGTGTTGCTTTCAGTTAGAGTGTTAGTTGCATTGATTTCCTGAGTAGATAAATATATATTTGTTTTGGAACTCTGGGTTGTTTATACTCCGAGCATTACCACAGCAAATGGCTTCATTTCCTCGTTATATTTAATATATGCCATGAGACCTGTGTTGACCTCCTGCCACTGTGCTACTGACGCAGCAGGAGGCATTTTGCATCATCATTTAGAAAAGGTGTGAAAAAATACCACTTACCAGTAGCTTGTCGTGTATAAGCATCACTGAGGTAAATAAACGATAGAAAACATGTAAAAAATTGGCAACAAAAAGCAAAGAAAGACAAAAATGTGTTTTAAAACAAGAACTGAAATTCTCCTGCAGTTTGACTTTGAATTTGGAAGTATTAGGGATGCATTTTGTTCAGCTGCATCCTGTATTCATTGAACTCTCAAAAAGAGAGGTCAAACTAAACCACCTTTCAGCTTATTATGTCGAGGGAAAGCTAATCTGCTGTAGAGACTCTGCAAGGTGTCAAGGTTACAAGCCTTCAGATTTTAAATTTCTGTGTTTGTGTGGGTTTGAGCAAATTGCTCTGAAGGCACATTCTGACATATCTGCAACCTCCTGAAAAATCTGAATAGTTTTATGAGCCCTAAACTAAATTACAGGAGTTGTGGACCTTACATGAGTTGAACAACAGAGAGATTCAAGGAAATATCAATCTCAGTCAATTTGCACTGCAGCCTTAGTTCACTATATGTACACACATGCATCGAAATGAATCAATGCAGTGTGCAGTTCACGCTTTCTCACACACATCGATGATAATCTGAGTGTGATCACGTCCCTTTTTTCTTACTTATCGACTTCTTCCTTTCCTTATGCAGGAGACTCGATGCGTATTGCCTCGTCAGAGTTTGCTGACGACCCGTGCTCCTCCGTGAAACGTGGCACGATGGTGAGGGCGGCCCGCGCCCTGCTCTCTGCCGTCACCCGCTTACTCATCCTCGCTGACATGGCCGATGTCATGAGGCTGCTGGCCCACCTCAAAATTGTAAGTGCGATCATCTCCCAGGGGACAAAATGTTCTCCCCGAAACAGGAGATCTGCGGTGTGGTGTCTGGTTGATATTAAATCGAGAGTTATGAGGTAACAGGGTTGTGATATGTTGTGTTGGAGTTGCTGTCACAACTGTGAGGTGTAACACTGTCAATGTTAATGTTTATGTAATGAACATGTCGTGATAGGTCAGAATCCCTGAATGAATTATTAAGACTTACATGCACAGTGCACGTAAAGGCCAGTATTTGCACTTATCACAACCCATGCACACACTAGCATATACAGTAGATGATGTTATTGAAGGGTATCATTATCATACTGTGATGCCCCAGTGTGATCAGCTACTTACTCCCATCACATCTCACTTAGTGCAGAGTCATCTGGAAAAAGTGGCTCTGTCCCTAATTTGGGAAATGGCTCAGGGATTTGAGAAAGAAGCTAATACAGGGTGTGCTGAAGAATGATATGCAATGGGTATAATCTGAACCAAACTAATGCTGGGATGCACCTTCAGTCAATTCCTCTTTCCCTCTCTCACACACACACACACACACACACACACACACACACAAACACACACACAGACACACACACACACACACAAACACACATACACAGACACATACCCACACTGGAGTCCTTTATTCCAGCTTCATTCTGGAGGCCCACCGAGGGGCTTAACTCAAGCCAGTATAATCCCCGCCATCAAAGGCCACTTAAAAGTTATCTCTCTCTCTTCTCTCTTTTCCATTACATCTTGTGCAGCACTTTCATTAGGGATAGAAATGGGTTTAGAATCAGAGTGTACTGAAAAGGGATGGAGCTCGGTGAAATGAGACCTATTCAATTTGCATGTATAAATGGCGATTGTTCTCACAGTTTCACATGTGAAAAAAACCCTACTTGTGACGAACACATGTATTGTGTTGTTGTTTTACTGTGACCGTAATGGTTGAGGATTTAGTGCTTAATTAAAAGATGTAGGTCATGACCTTGTCATCATATGTGCATCCGGACTTTTTCAAAGATTCAGCATTTATTTGTAAGTCTGTGTGTGTCTGTGTGTGCATTTGTGTCTGTGTATCTCTATGTGTGTGCGTCACGTGTGGTCATGTGTGTGTCTGACAGGTAGAGGAGGCCCTAGAGGGAGTGAAGAATGCAACTAATGAGCAGGACCTGGCCAACCGCTTCAAGGAGTTTGGAAGGGAGATGGTGAAGCTTAACTACGTGGCAGCCCGCAGACAGCAGGTAAATGTCTTTTTCAGAACACAAGAAACCTCTCTTGACTTACATGTCATGTTAAGATGAAGGAAGATCCAATGGGAAATGACTCCTTCGGCAGATAAATGGAGTAATAATGTTATGATATGAGGCATTGTTTAGTTTTTACTAACCTTCTGGAGGGCAGCCACAATTGCCAAATATATAATCATATAATAATATAATAATAAAGAGCAAATCAAATTGGTTCTAGAATGGCACCCTGTGGCACCCGACACCTAGACAATGCTTGTGAAAAGTTAAATCCATCCATGGACAATTTCTTTTGTGGGGGCAACGTGGGAAAATGTTTCTGTTTAACACCATTTGAAAAACTCTTATCACACGACTGTAATTCAGCTAAATCATTTGAATCAGGCAAAAAATAACAATGTTTTTCGATATGGCCCCGGGTACGACAAGTGTCCTGACGGCAAGCGTTCGTTCTGCTGATCTGTCCCAGAACAAATCACTGAACTGAATCCCCTCCAGCTCCAGGGCTGCTGAACTGCTGATATGTTATATTATTCGAACTGTGATCAGTTTGTGGTGTATTTGTCTCTATTGTGAAAAAATGTTATATCAAAATAGATGCCTTTTTCTTGGAGGGAAGGGACTGACTCGAAATGATTGTTAGTGCTTATTTGAGAGTCTCTGCTACCTTCCCAGGAACTTAAAGACCCCCAGTGTCGAGATGAGATGGCGGCTGCACGTGGGGCCCTTAAGAAGAACGCCACCATGCTGTACACGGCCTCTCAGGCCTTCCTGCGCCACCCGGATGTGGCGGCCACACGTGCAAACCGAGACTACGTGTTCAAGCAGGTGCAGGAAGCCATAGGAGGCATTTCCAGTGCTGCTCAGGCCAACTCACCCACTGATGAGAAGCACGGCCACGCTGGCATTGGGGAACTGGCTGCTGCCCTCAATGAATTTGATGTAAGTCAGCAAGCATTCTGCTCTTCTTCTCTGCGTGTTTGTGTGTGTTCAGACTGATGTATCTTAACTTTAGGACCATTAACTTCCTTCTACATCTATCGACTCTTTGTCTCATATGGCTCATGTGCTCCAGGAAAACATTTTATCATTTAAATGTAAACATCTGAGATTTCCTAGTTTGATATTTAGGATGGCATTAAAATGGCAAGCTCGCCATGCTGTTTTCTGACTATAACAAAGAAACAAACATTAAGTCAAGCTATCTCCAACTTTGTGTCGTACCCCTCTGTGTGCTTGTAAATATTACACACATTACACATTACAAGTGATGCACTGCACGCCACCAGCAGTCCTTATCTGCACCACTTTGTTCAGCCTGACATTGTTGCTGCATCCGCAAGGGCTCTCACTCTGAGACTTGTGTTATCTAAATATTGACTGAACACATTTTTCTCTGTCTCTCTGTCCTTCACTGTTTCGCACATACAAAAGCAAACACAGACACACACAGTAGACACACTTTGATCTACCAAACATGTGTGTAGTATATAGTGTATTTTTTTTATCTCTTCACTCTTTTACTCGCCGCTGTTCTGTCTTTTTTTGTATTATCTAAAAGATGATCAAGATGCAAGTAATTGACTTTATGTGTAGAGCTTTAGAATGTGGCTTCTCCATAAACACGATTCTATGCTGCCATCTAGTGGTTGTACATTGATAGTGAACTATTGGTACGTGGCCTGAATAAAGCCAGTACCTTGGTCTTATTTAATTGAACATGTATAGAGCTCAGATTATTGAGGTGATTTTGGATGTTGGCTTGAGTTTCAAAGTGTGTGGTTAAGCAGTACTTTGATTCCTATATCAACTCTTTGGCCTAATTTCCCCTTTAAGCTTGTGTTCATATCTAGCTGGATATTTGATTGGCAGTTTCCATTAAGATTTAAAATAACAGCAGCGTGCAGTACAGTTAGCAGTCTGCTTCTATTAGGGCTGTCCTCTGATAACCCCGAGTCTACTCTCTGTTTGTGGATCCACTCATTTTTGCTGAAAGAAAGGAAAGAATACATTGTCAGGCCTCAAACTGTGAGACACAGATTCAATTAGGAGGCAGCTTGACAGGATCAGGGGGGGGAATCCCTGACTTCATGCATTAGCAAGGGTGTGGACATTTGAATGGCATTTATGCGCTCAAGAAGAAAAGTGAAGGCAAGAGAGGCTCTGCATCCAGACAGAGCGTCATCAGTAGTGAAACATGAGTGGTTACTGTCTTCAGACTGGCACAGCAGCAACGGTCCAATCAGCTGGGGTTGAGGCCGTTACCAGAGTCCCAGATTCTCAAGTCTGTACTGATCAAAATTCTGTATTAACCCATATATCCAACTGTTATCCACTTTGGTCAGTGTAGTACCTGGTTTATCTCAGACCATCAGCCCCTGAACACCGTTATGACTGATTTAAATAAGATGTCATTTTATTAATGCCCTAAAGTGACAACACTGTATTGTACTATTATGCCCTTTGCTGCCAAGTGATATAGAGCTCAGCATATGTATTATTGTTTGCACTATAGTCTCGGTAAGACTGCTTCTGCTGCCACTGGTGAAGGGCTGCATATTAATTCAAAAGATGACATGGTTGCCATGGTTATCAAAAGCAAGTGACGTGTGAGGCGACGGTGCTAACCAATGCACCACTGTTCCATTCAACAACCTTTTCCTAATGCATTAGAGAATTATGATATACTCTTGTTATTTGAATTTTGAAAATCTGATTTTTCTCATAGACTCACGATGTAGTTTTAACCCTAATCAGAGCAGCATTCGTATACAACCATCAATATGCACTTCCTAGGCACTGCAGATTATTCATCTCTGGCCACATGTATCTTTCCTTTTTATTCTAAGTTTCATGGTTATATACAACACAGTCTATGAGAAATATCCCTGTGCTCTTTCCACAACTTGTTAGTTCACTGTATGTGAGTGACCCCTTGTGGGGAAATTAGAACATTGCAATGAACTCATATACTACTGTTTATTTCTAGTGCTGATCCTGGTATACTTGTATTCTGCATGAAGCATTGGCCTTGAATAATCACTTCCACTCTGTTTTTTTATAATTGTTTTACAGTTTCAGTTTTTTTAAAAGACCTGAATGTGATTCACGTCTGCAGACAGGCAGCAGCTCAATACGATAAACTGCCCTTTGCTTAACCTGCTGTGTTTGCCTGAAGCTAGAGCTTGTTTACTTCTTAGCTTAACACAGACACAGATCATGGTCAGATCCTTCCAGCATATTAATGGTTGGATATACTAATCTATAAGGAATGGCACTTGCAGGATGTCATACATGTTGTTACATATGTCTTTATATGGAGTTGTGTTGGGTGTTTTGCACATGCTAGCTACATGCAAACACTATCCCTCCCGCAACGTCCGTCCATCCTCACATACTCACACGAGAAGAACACAACCACAATGGAGTTTCTCTGATTGCTGCAGAGTAGAATGGTTGCATTTAGACCCTCTAAAAAGCTTAATATGAGAGTTTTTTTCACCTTTTTTAAAAAACAAATTCTCCTCTTAACCTGCTGAAGTCGGGTGCTCATTTCATTATTGCTGATGGACTTAATGCTCATTGCTGATCATTGCTGAGGGACAATTTCTTTCGCCGAACAGAAATTCCTAATTTATGATTTACAGGAATGCAGATGCAGATGACTAAAAAAAACCTGTGATGAACATCCGTCTCACACTTATTTGGATGAGTAATCTCAATCAGACTGTAAACATGTTTTAAGGGGGTAAACAAAACGTGAATAAAATAACATGGAGAACACTTCATGTCTTCTATTGTGTTGCCTCAGTTGCTCCTGAACATGTTCAGTCTGACACCAGTGTTTTGACTAGATTTTTTTAATGCTGGTCACAGATCAGGTCTAGAAAGTGAAAGGGCAGCTTTTGAATAAGGCAAGAAAGAATAAATGACCCCATCTACCTATTTTTCTTTTTTTTACTGACGACCAGGACTACTTTCAAAGAGTCAACCTGGGACACTGAGGTACAAGATCGATTAAGAGCGAAAGGGAGGTCAGCATTGGTTCAAATTCACTGATGTTCAGCGACGTCTGGCATATGAATAAGAGACAACATGAGCAACCCTCCACCTCTTACCTTTTAGATTCCCTATCAAATATGTTAGATGTTTTTCCTCAGAATGCTCTGTGCACGCTACAGAGGTTTGGCTGGTATCACCAATAATTGACTTTTTATAAAAATAAATTCACTAAAACCCATTTCATATTATTTCTCAGCTTGTAATAAGGCAGCACATCCCAGTCCTGAACCTTTCAAAGAAAAGGAAAGAGATAATATATTCAAAATGTGAAAACACCAAAGCATATGTTTTAAACTCTGTCTGCCTGACTAGTTATTTTATATATATATACATACAGCAAAGATAATTAGTCTGTTTGTAGAGCCGTTTTGATTAAAAGTAACTGTTTCACCGAAAACTGACTCAGTGCCTGAAATCAGTATTCTCTGAAATGACCAGTAGAGAGCGACTTGACTGGTTACAAAAAGGAGTCACTGAATGACCATATTTATCACTTGATTTAAAACACCAGTAAACATTTACTCAACTAGTTTTTGGTCTCTAACACTAGTTTCAAGTCAAGTCAATGAACCATTTAGACTCAAATAAACCATAAAGCACAGTATTTTTTGGGATGAGGATACCGTGTGTGAAGTGTCCTCAAGCACTCAGTCAGGCTCTGACCCCCTTTGTTTTAATCACTAGTACTAAATAGCTAACATACCATTCAGATCCATTGCGAGCTTACTTTAGCAACCTGGACTGATTCAGTTGGTGCAATAACAGCATGCAGTGACATATTTATTAAAGCAGTCTTGAAATAGTTTTTTTTATTAAATCCTTGGACAGGTCTCTATAAAGGCGACACTGAATTTGAGAAGAGAAACCTTTAAATTCAATATGCAGGAAAAGCACTTTTATGTCCAAAGCAAAGTCTTTATTTGAGGATGTGAGCTCAGTGGGAGGACAGATGGAGTCAAGCCCCAAAGGGTATGTGGGTAAAGACACACTGGAGCACACACAGGCATAGATTCGTTTTTATAGGTCACAGCACACAAACCAAGTGAAGGGGTATTATCATGTACAATGAGGTTTTATCATGTAGAATATATAAATATACATATATATATATATATATATATATATTTACGCCTCCTCTAAACTGTTTGTAACACATGTACAGGAGGATGACTGGACACAATAGAGCAGTGACATGCAGGCAGGTAACAGACAGACTTAAACTCTCTCCTTCTTACCAAGTTACTTCACATTTTTACAAGAAACAAATTAAATATCTTTGTCTTCCTCTCATCTTTCAACTTTGAGCCTCCTCCAGTCGAAAGCACTTAGCACTTGAAAACAGCCTCTTTAAAAAACAACAAAATCAACTCTGTCTTTATCACCTACAGTCTCACACATCAAGGCTTCATATTAAGAACAGTGACAAAGTAAGTGCTTCTCTTTGAGGCCTTTGTTAGCATGAAGAAATACAAGATGCACTGTTATTCAGTCAAAGTTACTGAGCTAAGAACATCGTGTCAGCCCAGTATCACTTCTAGAAGGGCTAACTTTCATTCCACCAACACAGCCCGGCACCGTGTCCCTCCTGTGTCACATCGACTTTTCGACAAATCAATGCACAGGTGAAGAAAGGTGTATTGGTTTCACTGCATTGGCCTCAGACTCAAAGCATACAGCGGGTTCATGCCGCGACCAGCAGATGGCAGTGTTTAATCGCGTTCATCACTTGTCCATCCTTTCCCTCTCTCTTTCCCCACCCTCTCTCTAGCATATCCATTTTTATCCTTTTTTCCTGCAGGTCCTTAGAAACAGAGATTTTCAGTCTGGCTCACTCTGTGCTCAGAGCAAACGCCTGCATCACCTTGTATGCGTTTGTACCATAAAAGGAAATGGAAGCTAGCGACTGATGCTGAGATGTTTTTGATGCGCTCGGGTCCTCGGACTGAGCTTCGTCTTAGATTATTCAGGATTAGGGTTCACTAGATACAGCCTGGTCAATCCGAGTGCTCAGCCCCCGTCTCTTGGGCAGTGTTGCTTTTCCTCTCTTCCGCATGGACCCTTCAGTGTCCCAGTGCAGTTGTGTCATCACGGGTCTCACATTCCTCCAGCTAACTCACATAAACACACTCTCAGCAGTGCTCAGTGGCTGTGTATTTACACACACACACACACACACACACACACACACACACACACACACACACTCAACACATTTCATTCACACACAGTGCAGAGCATAGCTTTGAGACTGCGGCAGTGAGATCCAAGTCACACTGGATCATTTTTCCACGGTTTGTTTTTCCATCTGCTTGTCCTCCACCTCTTTCCTCTTTTCGGGGGGTTTATTTACACAGCATCTTTCTCATCCCCCCCCCCCACCCGTACCTTTCTCTCTCCTTTTCCTCTTTCCCCCTCTTCCTCTCTTTGTTCTCATTGTCTAATGTATCTCGAACCAGCAGAGGTGTTTGAGATGCTAGCGAGCTCACATGCCGAGCCCATTTGGAAACATGATTTGTATTTTCATGCAAATAGCTCCACAATATATCGCAGGACCTGTGGACACATTGCAGTAGAATTTGTCGGTCCTCACTGTGCATACATTATGGACCCACTGTAACCGGATTTATTTGCTAGCTCAAGGAAAGTGTGCATGACATCCGGCCCATTGAATCCCACTGTGGCGAGCAATGCTTCTGAGTGTAAGTCGCCTTCCAAGTGCTTCATGCGTTCATCCGAGCAGTGGAAGGTAACTGGCCATGTTTTTGCTTAAGGGATGACACACAGAGAGACTCAGCTAATTACGGAATTCCAATAAACATAACAGACATGAGAGGAAAAGCTGATTTTGTGTGTCTCTTCCTTTTTGTGTTTGTTTTATGCACCTGTAAATCGAGATAGACTTCTTGTTTTCTTTTTGGGAGTTTCTTTGCCTCTCCTCTTGTCAATGAGATGAGTTTCTCCTTCTCCGAACAACATGCGCCACAGATGGGATCTCCGTTGTAAGTGTATGCACAACGACCGCCCGGTGATGACCTTTCCCCGTGCTCCGTTTGTGGAGGAGACGCTGCTGAGGCAACCTCACAGGAACAGTGGTCGGGGAGCAACCCGACTCTAATGTATGTAGATGCATTCGTAACTGAGGGATAGCTTTCTTTGTAATTGCTATATCAATCTGTGCACTAGTACCAGTGCTGTCTCATTTCAGGCCCTCTCTTATTTCTCTCCCGCTTTGCTCTTCCTCTTTTGCCCTAACAGACATGCTCAGACGCACACAACCACACACTCACACACACACAAACACACACACACACACACACACACACACACACACAAACACACACACACAGTCTGCTCTCTCCCTCAGCCCGCCTTCCCCCGAATTCGCTCTCTCTTCTTGACTCACATCGATTCCGCTCTCGAACATGTGGGTGTTCAACACATTCTGAAGTTGCCTGTGAGAAACTGGCAGAGAGGAAAGAGTATATCCCGATCACAGGGCCCGCTGGTGCTTGTCGGGGGAAGGTCAGACGTAAACATGCACAGATGCGCGATCATGTTCAGGTGCACACAGACCCGAAAGCATTAATAAACAAATTGAACACAATGCTGAGTGCCGGTACTATTGACGAAAACCCTGTTGTGTTCAATAAAACTCCACTCCCGCCGTCATTTTCACCTTGGCTGAGCCACGTGTTAGCCCAGAGGTACACCGCTTAATCACGACATCCTCTGCCTGCCGATTACCACACCGCCTCATTCTCCATGGGCAGATGCACCTGTCAAGAGAAATATGAATAGGGGGACTAAGCTGAAGTAATGGGACATGACCAGGGAGATAGCGAAGCGTTGGTTTGTTTGTTGCTGTACACTAATTAGCCACTGCCTCGCTTGTCTTGATGGCAATAAGGCATGGCCGAGCTGCGGAGGAGGCAGGAGGAGAGTGGGAGGGGTCACTGGTAAATGGAATTCAGAGATCCATACTAGTTACAGTCAGAGCCTTGGGTCCATAGTGATCCTGCTCTCCCCTGCTGCCTGTACATGAAGTTCAGTTTGCAGCTTTAAGGAACTATTCTTCTTTATCTGCAGTTATAGATTTGGTCTTGTTAGAATGGCGTGTTCTGCCGTGCGGTGTTGTCGGTGAAAGCAACTTAGCACAAAGCATCAAACAATTTATAACATATTACGGGCAAACATTCCCATCTGAGGGTCGTTCCAACTGATCTTTGTTTTGAGTTTTCCTCGGCTCTCAGAAGCAGAAAATGATGATTAACAGAGTAGTTATAGAATATTCGAACCACTCCTGCCATATATAGACAGCCACCTTTGAATTTAATGGCAGCAGCAACCAAAGTGAATTACCTCACTGCATCTTCAGACCTCTCAGCATAAAAAGTCTCAGGAGTTAAATTCTGAGTGGGTGCAGCAAATTACTTTTTTTTTTTAAAGGTATCTTGCCCTCCAGTCAAGGATTTCTCTGTGGGAGCCTCACATGCCAGCTTGCCCGTTCACTCTCATGGATGCAGGGGCAAGCTGGCTGTTGCACATGCAGTGCACGTATTGTATTGTATGCAAGTGTATAGACACAAACGCACGCAGGCCGGAAGACTGTTTCCCTGCTTAAGGCCAAACCTGACTGTCCCTGCTAGTCACACAAAGCTACAGATTTTTGCAGAAAGGTTTCTATGACTTTTTTTTGAATGCAGCATTTTCCACCCACACATAGTCTCGCACTATTCTGAACAATAATATGGACATGCCCATACATATTGACTTACCCGCACACAGTCCTAGTTTTTCTGCAAATTATATATCTGGCAGCGAAGTCCTGGTGGATTTGAGACAAAACCGAACCAAAAGATTATAAATGAGCTGCTTGTCTGATTTTCACTCTCCATGTTGCAAAGCTAAAGCTCCCTACCTCAAAGTCTGCCTGTAAAGAAATGCAAAGTAGCTGTTCCCTAGACAAAATTGCACAAATATTTTTTCCTGGTATAAACATTTTAGAGGATCCAAAAACAGTAAATAGGCTACCGAATCTCTGTTGACTTTAGCGGCCACGCTCTATACTATGACGTATATCTACACCATACAGTGCCTTGCATAAGTATTCAACCCCCTTGGACTTTTTCCCATTATGTACTGTTACTAACTGGAATTCAAATAGACTTAAATAAACTTTTTCCCATTTGATCAACAAAACATGCATAGTACTTTGGAGGTGCAAAATAAATTTGATTGTAACACAAACAATAATGAGAACAAAAAAGTTGACATCTGTTGGGTGCATAAGTATTCACCCCCCTGTGTCAATACTTGGTAGAACCCCCTTTCGCTGCAATTACAGCTGCAAGTCTTTTGGTGTATGTCTCTACCAGCTTTGCACATCTAGAGATGGAAAGGTTTGTCCATTCTTCTTGGCAAAAAAGATGAAGCTCAGTCAGATTGGATGGAGACCGTCTGTGAACCGCAATCTTCAAGTCTTGCCATAGATTCTCAATTGGATTGAGGTCTGGGCTTTGACTGGGCCATTTTAAGACATTAACATTCTTTAATCCAAACCATTCCTTTGTAGCTCTGGCTGTATGTTTAGGGTCATTGTCCTGCTGGAAGATGAACCTCCGCCCCAGTCTAAAGTCTTTTGCAGACTGCATCAGATTTTCCCTGTACCTGCTGAAGAGAAGCATCCCCACAGCATGATGCTACTACCACCATGTTTCACTGTTGGGATGGTGTGCTCAGGGTGATGGGCAGTGTTGGGTCTTCGCCACACATAGCGTTTTGCATTGAGGCCAAAAAGTTCAATTTTGGTCTCATCTGACCAGAGCACCTTCATCCACATGTTTGCTGTGTCTCCCACATGGCTTCTGGCAAACTCCAAACGGGATTTTTTATGGATCCCTTTCAACAATGGCTTTCTTCTTGCCACTCTTCCATAAAGGCCAGATTTGTGGAGTAGACGACTAATAGTTGTCCTGTGGACAGATTCTCCCACCTCAGCTGTGGATCTCTGCAACTCCTCCAGAGTAACCATGGGCCTCCTGGTTGCTTCTCTGATTCATTTTCTCCTTGTCCGACTCTTCCGTTTGGGTGGACGGCCTCCTCTTGGTAGGTTTGCGGTTGTGCCATATTCTTTCCATTTTCTTATGATGGATTTTATGGTGCTCAGAGAGATGTTCAAAGCTCTGGATATTTTTTTATAACCTAACCCTGCTTCATATTTCTCCACAACTTTATCCCTGACCTGTTTGGTGAGCTCCTTGGTCTTCATGATGCTGTTTGTTCAGTAATGATCTCCAACAAACTCTGAGTCCGTCACAGAACAGGTGTATTTATACTGAGATTAAATTGCAGACAGGTGGACCCTATTTACTAATTATGTGACTTGCAAATGTGACTTGTGAATGCAATTGGTTGCACCAGATCTTTGTTAGGGGTTTCAAAGTAAAGGGGGTGAATACATATGCACTCAACACTTTCAGATTTTTATTTGTAAATAATTGTGAAATCCATGTCGTATTTCCCCCCACTTCCAAATGATGCACTATTTTGTGTTGGTCCATTACATAAACTCACGATGAAATACATTTTAATCTGTGGTTATACCATGACAAAATGTAGAAAAGTCCAAAGGGGGTGAATACTTATGCAAGGCACTGTATGTTCTGTGTGTATACTACATTCAGAAGTGAAACTTTTCACTTAGCAACTTTTGTAATTATGCTCAGTGGTGAGTTTCCTGCAAGCATCAGTTTACACGAGCATTAATTTAACCTGAGAGCCACAGTCTCTCAGGGATGAGTCCTCCTCAGCCGTGAGTGGAGATAGTGTCATTGCCGGAGGGAGACACCAAACTCTTATTTAAGAAGTTTAATTTACACAAGTTTGAGGCATTTTAGTTCAGAGTTGTCTAAGTTGAGTTACTTGCTTAATTTTTGCATGTAAGTGAGGAGAGATAGATATATAGGGAAGCCTTTGTTATTCAGCTCAAAGCCATGTGTGGTTTTGATTTGATGTGCCGCAGCCCAAGGGCATTATTGTATTGTAATTTTCGCTGTGTTATGTTGAAGGAGTTTGAAGAAGTTGACTGGATTGATTAAAAAGGCTTTTTCATATTAAAAGAGTAAAAAAACAACAACACTGGAACAATTAGAGAAGTTGAAGTGGCTGAAGGGAGCTCTGACTTTGAATTAATAAAACAGCATTGATAGTGATCTTCTGTTCTTCAGCAGGACTCTCTCCCTACTCAAACAGCATGCCCCCTGCAAGGTAAACCAGCCAGTTAAGCCTGCATGTATGAATAGTGCAGCATCAAAAACTCTTTACGTTTCCCCTGTGGCTTCCTGAATTGTGGAGATGCCCAGTATTTTTGGTCTATAAGCACTAATGCACCGGTGAGGCTGCTTAAATGAGTGTCGTTTTGTTGACAGGCCAATTTAGCTGTCATCTTGAGATAATGGAGTGCTCCTAGGCAGTAAGTACATCCATATACAGTGATGATCCAGAGTCCAGCCGTGCGAGATACTAACCGCAGCCACTTTCTTACACCAAACAAATAAGGAGGACGAGGGAAATGTTGAGACTGCCAGTGGCTTCTAGTTCTTTGTTTTGGATTCTTTGTGAGACACAAACACTAAATAACAGGACTAGTGAAAACCTAACATGTGGCTGAAACGTGTATAGTCTCACCGGAGACATTTGATATGTTGTGGATAACATTGCTATCTCAAGTTACACCTGCGCTTTTCCTACCGTGAGATGTCACAACATTTTAAAAAGGCCCTGACGCTACTCAACATATTCATGATGTTTATACATCATATTTATATTCTTTGGAGTCAGCTGGTTTCAGCCCTTGTTTGTACATCGGCTCAATAGGACGTAACATCAACTTTGTATTAAGGACTTGGCAGCGCTCTTAGTTTAACGTCCAGGGCATCTGATTAGGAAATATACATTGACAGAATATTTATCATGATGTCAAGCCTCATTTTTGGTAAGCAGCACAACGTCTGACACTGCCGGCTCCACCTCTCTGGCACTGGCTGAACCCGGTAGACAAAGAGAGAGAGGTGTACTAGAGAAGCAGCATTGATGGTAACGTTACAGGCCCAAAGGTGTAAGGAACACACACCCAGGTTTGATAATCCTGTGGTGGGCCTTACTTAGCAGGGCGTGTCCCTCACATCAGTAGGTGGTTGCTAACATTGGCTGATTTCAGTCAGTCACGCAGCTCTAGGCCAAACAATGGTGTTAACTTAATGTAAGTCAACTCTACCACTCATTCATTCATTCGTTCATTCATTCAATCATTTATTCATTCACTCATTCATTCATTCGTTCATTCATTCACTACCTCACTGTCATTCAGGGATATAGCGCTGGACACATAAAACACAGTATAACCATCATGAAGATGTCAAGTTAAAGCTCTCTGCTCAGTCGTGTTTTTGCTCGTCTCAGAGTTTAACATTGTGTTCATGTTCATGTTTCTTTTTTTTTTCTTTCATGCTGAGAAGATGATCCTCTCTGAATTTAAATTTCCAGTTCGGTGACGCCTCGCCTCTCATGAGCATCGCCTCCATCGTCGAGTCTTCTTTTTGCAGTATAGTGAAATTGATTGCTCTCTCTCCTTCTCTTGGTTTTCCCGGCATTATGTCTTCATCTTATTTGTTCAACATCTTTTGCCTTTATCCCTATTCCCTGTCTCGTAATTGTGCCAAAGCAGTCTGTGCAGTCCGTCTCTCTGAGATTGTGAGCTTCTTCTAAAAAAAGCTATCCATCACAAAATCTGTGGCATTTGAATGAAAAACGTTTGGAAATGATGCTTTGCCCCCAATGAACTGCCACTTCTTCATAGCTTCTCCACACAGGGGTAAACACCCATTTACATGCACAACGAGTGGAAGCTCTGGTGGAACATCCCTGCTCATGTGAACCGCAAACAAACGACTGAACATTAAAACAAATAACCGTAAATCTTCAGTTAAAGACCATGATGTAATCTGCCTGTGCGGAGACAGTGGGCTTTTCCGTTGATCTAAAAGCCTTACATGCTCGGCAGATAAGAAAGTGAATGATGTAGACAAAACATTTACTGCCAGTTCTGTTTCTTTGTGGCGTCTTTGCATCAAGTCTCTAATTGTGTTTAATGCTGGTTCAGTGGGGCGTCCTGGTGGCTCATTCTGCGAGTACAAATGACACGACCACATCGCACGCTGTGCTGCTGCCTCACTGTCTGCTGCTTTAACATTTGTTCTGCATTTTTCCCGTCATTAAGTTGATTTAATCTGTGGTGGAAGCTGAAAGCTCGTCTAAAATTAACATAAGATCCTCATATAGGCAAAACACGAAGCATGAACCAACATTTGAAAATGAGAAAAATCTTTTTTTCTGTGGCCTGTGGAGTTTCTTTTCATACAAAGGAAACGGGGACGTACTCAATTATTTAGCAGTAACAATATTAATGACAATATTAATTATTATTCATTCTCTGGAGCTCTGCTATTGGTCAAAAAACTCAACAGGTCACCTTAAAATGCAGATGGTAGAAAATGTCAACAAACCGCATGCAGGCAAAACATCAATAGCAACACACGAATATGTGGAAGATCGAAAATGAGAAAAATAAGATATATTAGTCTGGTAAAGATTGAGCTCAGCAAAGGAAATTGTAGATGAATAAAGAGAAGCCAAAGGAGAAATCGATAATGCACTTTTGATCAGTCTGTTCTGTCAGTCACAGTTCCTAAAGGCTACTGTGAAGCAGCGGTGCATATTGAGCTGTCTGATGTTAAGAGAAGGTGTATTGTTGACACATGTGCATTCTAGAGGGAGTAAATAGTTACTTCCTGTATGTGATTTATGTTTTCCCCTGTAACAACATCAAATTGGTGATATTTCATGACAGACCATTGGAACAGACGTAATAAAATTTCCTAAGGTCAGTATTAATACAAAGAAAAAATAAATCCCTGCATATCTACATACATTTAAATTGATGTATAAATGCTGGGCAAAAAATCACAAGTCATTTCCACAGCTGAAATCCCAAAAAAAGACCAAAACCTCAGATCTTCATTTGCTCTTCATTTTGATGACACATTTAAAAATCTGTATATGTAACAAACACCTCACAGGATGAATAATGGATTAATGATCTCACACCTCGGTTTTAACAGTTGGGACTCCTCAGCATCAATTTAACATAAATTAACACATAATCAATGTTAAATTCAGCTAAACTAAATAACTTCCCCACTGATCTTATTAACAAACACTAAATAAACCCCGTCCGTACCTTATTTTATAAATTCAAATGTGCACAGTCATGTCCAGAAAAATTCTAAAACAAGTCACAGTTAGTTTGATGTAATTAAAAACTTTTCTGAAAGCCATTCCTGAATTTTAAACAACACTCAGACAAAGTTTGCCGCATGCCCATCACAATACTGCCAAGGTTCTGGTTGGTGGACTTATAGATTAGCCAACAAATGGTATATCTCCGCTTGAATGGTTTATCATAGAGTCCGAATGTGATGTGGGTGAAAGGAAATACGAGGTTTAAAGCAATGTTTTTTTTAACAAGTACAATAAAATAATCTCTGTTGTTCCTGTTAGAACCGTCTGCAAGACTTCTCTTTGTGTTCGACCTCCCGGATGCAGTCGCTACAGGTCACGTCCCACAACCCACTGGAAACACACCAGAGTGCCACACACAGGGCAGCTTCAACCCTGAAGCGCCTCTGCAGCAGAGCAGGCAGTTGTAATAGATTATTAAGGGAACTTACATTGAATGGTCACTTTTGTATGAGTATCCCATTTAGTGTGATAGATGTTGAGAATGTTGGACACGCTTCAGGTCTGTCTGAGTAATTATTGGACTCAGCTTTAGAGGAGTTCTGGCCGAGAATCTGAGCCCACTTTGGCTGGTGTTCTGTGCCAAGATTCACTACAATGTAACACTCACCTGAAGCTACATCGACCAACACAATGACAGTGAAAGCCAGTGCGTTGTATGGAGGGCCGACTGTGAGCGCAGCTGGTTTTGGACTGAAGGGAAAGAGTTAATTGGGGCTGGGTCACTGGGAGGGACAGGGGCAGTATCCAGCAGAAGGATTTCTATTGAAGGGATGACAGTAAGAGTGGAGTGGGGTTTTTGTCTTGCTTGAGAGAATCTGAAAAGAGGCAGAAAATGAAACGAGAACTGTATTCATATTCAAATGGAGACAAGTCCCCCTTGTGCCGGCGCGGTTTTCAATTACCGGGGATATGTATATTTATGTCAGCTCTAAAGGAAACCGGACAGGGCCTCCAGATGTTGCTGTGAGGCTGAGCGTCACACGCATGTCCCATTTTATTCTCCATTGACAGTCCAAGGCCTGTTTTTGTATTGTTGTGGTGTCAGAGGAAGAATTTGAATTCATGCTCCATAAATAAATATGTCCATAAAAAGATAACTTTATACAATATATTATATATTTATATATATTTACCAGGAGCCAATCTCAGCTTTCATTGGGTGAGAGGCGGTGAACACCCTGGTAAGTTTTCCAGCGTATTGCAGGGCTGCCATTCGTAACAACCATTCTCTCTCACATTCTCCCCTACCGGCAAATCAGAGTCTCCAGTTTGCCTAAGCTGCATGTCTGTGGACTGGGAAAGGAAGCTGGATTACCTGGAAAAAAAAGTAATGCAGGTGGAACCCAACACCATCCCTCCTGTAAGACAGCAGTGCTTCCCTGTATTGCAGTTTAGTGTTTGATTGGTGGGTGGTTTGTCTTCGCTCTTGAGGCTGCAGTGTTTATTACATTTCCTTCCTAATATTAATCTTTATGTTTCTTTTAAAGTGGAGGCCATTTACACATTAGTTAAATTATTAAAAAGAAAAAGACGCGCAGAAAAATAACTTTTCTCCTTATCTTGAAATTCTTCCTCTGCTATATATCCAGTTTAAATAACATGAGCAGTAATTTAAATAAACAATGATAATAATGGTGATTAGTCTGCATTGATGTAGCACTTTACTAGTCTGTAGAACCACTCAAATCAATTTGTCTTCAAATTCACAGAAAACTTCTATATGCAGCTCTTGTCTGTCACTCACACATCCCATCCACACAGTGACAGTGGCAATTTGGGGTTCAGTGTCTTGCCCAAAGATACTTTGACAGCTGGGGATTGAACCGCCGACCTCACGATGAACGGACGACCCGCTCCATATCCTGAGCCACAGTGGGCCCTTGTTACCGTGCGTCTGCATGTCTCAAAGCACAGCAGGAAATGCAGTGTCATGGCAACACCTCTGCCTCCTCAGACAGTGTTTCTACCATGCTTAATGTTGTATCCCCCGGTCACTGGAAGTTCAGACACCTTGCAGTGATGTGATTTTAATCTTCATTAAGACACCTGGACATTAGAGTGGGACACACAGCTACCGAGCACATGAGAGGGTTGGTCAAACTCCTGCTGAGTAATTAATAAAATCCTCTTTTAATCTCCCAACACTTCCTCCTCATTCAGCCCCAACAGAGCAAAGAGAAAAACAGAGGAACACTCATTTTAAAGATAATTACACGGATCGGCCAAAACACTGAAACTGGTTTTAATACTGGGGTCAATCTGTGTATTTTTAACTTGGTGAATCAATGACGTCATGGAAAATATTTGTATGAACAAAGTAAGTACGAGTCGATGTGGTTAAACATTAAACCAGTTGTTGTATACGCAGCAACAGGGTTTTTGTTTTTTCATCATCATTTGTTCATATGCTTGTTAGTTAGCAGCATTTAACAAACACTACTGGAAGCATCGTCACACAAAACACCATGGAAGGATGCAGTATAGGTCAGAGAAGAACACATTGTGTAGATCGGACCAGTGGGCGGATTCAAGGAAAAGTAACTTTCTGTAACAGTGTGAGATTTTGTATTTATTTGCATCAGTGGACTGTTGGGCCTTGGCTGAGCTATGTTCTCTACTGACGACCTTTGCAGTTCTCTCATAAGGTTTTTTAATTCACTTCACATTGTTTAAATACAAAATATGTTTATGCAATGAAATCCATAAGTCCATGTTTGTGATAGAAACCACTTTTATGATGTATATGAAAACGACACCCACTAGTTATAGAAAGGATAAATACTTAATAGGTATAATCACCAATACAGTTCAAATATTGGTGTGAAGAGAAGTTCTTGTTATTACCTTAAACTTATTTTGCAATGGTGCTCTTTCTGTTAAGATGGAGAGGCAGCCACTTTGTCGTCCTCGAAAAATGGGATATCCTTGAGTTTCCCTGACATGCAGCCATACATCGGCTATTACTTTCCTCATTCACGACAACTTCACAGGGTCTAAGGGCCACAGGAATAAACTGCCATGCCATCCATGATCCCTGCACTCCCAATTTACTACAGGTACCTATATATATATATATATATATATATACTGTTATGTGTAATGTGCATCAATAGAATGCAAGAGCTCCGGCTGGTGCTCAGCTGGGGGCTACGGACATTAAACCCAACTTCCACCTACACACTGAGAATCATGCATTTTTCTTCTAATGGTTCCCTCATTATGGTATAGACAGTCACAGCCTGGAGTTAATACCAACGCATAGAAGCCCACTGTCTGAGGAGGAATTGTCATGCAACGGACTGAATGAGTGTGTGTGTGTGTAACGTAGAGATCTCCTGTTATGGAAGGATAGCTCTGTAAACGGTTATCTTGATATGCATTCCTAATATAGAAAGTGTGAAGAGCTCTCTGCGAGGGGATCTTCTACAGGAGGGCATGAGCCACTGGGCTGTCACACCTGATGATGAGATAAAAGAAAATGTAATATTAAGTTATTACTGTTTTTTCCCTTTCCCCACTGCTCGTACTGTGACAGCAGAGGGTGGCTGGCGGGTATGACACTATCAGTGCCTCCACTTACTGACACCTTGGCCCCAGCTAAACTGTGAAGGCCATTGTCACAGGTATTTAGAGATTGGCTCCAAGGACGTGAGGAGCGATTTCTGTCTGTTACACAAGATCGTACAACACAAACCCACTAAACCTGGGCAGTAGGTCAGTTGATTGTCTCTTTTCGTCAAGCACTGTGGCAGCCTCCAAGAACATCACCAGACTGATTATTATTATTTGCGGTCGTTGTCCTTGTGCTTCATTACTTCTGGTTTTAGTTTGTTTGCCGCTGTGGGAAGGGAGATATGTAATCACCATCACTTGTATCAATGAGTCTCTCAGGGACATCCGATGTCTCAGTGAATAGCAGTGAACACCTTCCGTCTTCTTTGTGACCTCTACTTACTTTCATAAATGTTTGAAGTTTATTTAATATAATAACTTGATATAGTTTTTTACTAAATGAATGGAGAACCTTTCAGTTAACATTGGATGGAAAGAAGCTAATTGATTTAGCCAATATACATTCACAACAACAAAATGATATTCAGAGCGAGGTTCGGCTGAAGTCTCTCATGCATTTTTAAATACATTAAATACAATATAGGTTAAATATTTGCCATAAGCAATTATATACAAATTAATTATCATTCTCTTGTATTGGAGTAAATTGTAGTCAATAGGGATCAGCATATGGAAAGTGCTTCTTTACATATTGTAATACATAAAATATTAACTGTTATTTTGCAGTAATCCAAGGTTTGCTGTATATCTTGTTAGTTTCAATCTTGTTGAAACATTTAACAGCATTAATCTTGAATCCATTTAGCATTTCGGACATTGGCAGATTCCTGAAAATATGATTATGATCTTTTTGGAACCTGTTTTTGTGATTTTTTTTTTTTTCCGGCCAAGATCTTATCATCTCCCTATTTACTGTACTCTCTGGCATGGTGGAATGGACTGAGTTCCAGTAACATTGATTCCACCTATCTCCAGAACACATCAAATGAGATTAGTGGAAGACGACAGGTGTGCCTCTGCTGATGACCCTCAGTGTGTGTCCTCTTTTTGAACAACTGGACACTGCTGTGAAACGACCATCTGTAGGACCTGTTCCTGCCTCGTTTGGCAGCTTCTACAAACAGGATGACAACCACACTGCTGACTGCCATCTGATGGGTTCATCTTAAAAAAATATACACTCAAACTTTCAACAGTGTTGTCATCCTACCCTACAATATATAGATGTTGCAATGACTTCACAGTATAACTATTTAGGTGAGCCACAACAAACACAGTTAAAAAAACAAAATCTATAACACTTTAATACATTAACAAAGGTTTTAAACAAATGCTGAATCATACTTAAATCCAGGAACACACCTAAAGCGAAATGCATTTGAATAGTCTAAAGATCTTTGGCATAAAGCCCTTTTGTTTTAGGGCACATCATTTCTACCATTTTAAAATCCTTGCTACAAAGCCACTGGCAACTCTCTGACAGTGATGCTGCAGAGGTAAACAGTCATACATTTACATGTTAGTGGAGACATGCAAAAATGCTCTAATACCCCTCAACCAGGAGGATCGCTGTTGACAACCTCATGAATATAAACCAGGGAGTTCTGTGAACACTACCTAAGAGGCAGGTACCCAGAATGATCAGGACATTAGAATGATAATTGTCTGGCTGCTTGAACTTGCCTTAAAAGCTTTGTTTGGCATACATTTTTCTTTCAGTGGCATCTATAACTTCAACTCCAGGGGAACTCAGGGAAAAGGGAAAGAAAGCAGCCTTAAGAACTGTTTGTCTGTTTAGAGAAGGGGGGTCGGTTCTTAGCAAAAAAGGGAAGAACAAAAAAAAACAGGGTCATGAAAATGTCATGCTCAATTAAATTACAGGAAATCTCCTTCTGAGTAAATGGAAGCTAAGAACTGTTCTGTTAAGGAATATTCCACACACTGTGTTGAAACTAAAGGCTTATTTTCAGTTTCGGCGAAAGGGAAATCATCCCCGTGCCATCACCCGAAAGTGAAATAAGTTAAATATTGGAGATTTTCTTGCTTGTCGTGCCAGTCCCTGTTTCCCACCCAAATCCTCCCCCCACCTAATTCTCCCTCGCTCGTAACCGTGGGTCCACATTCAGGGTTCTCTGCCAGAGAGCCTGGGCACTGCTCCAACCACCATTACCTGGGCAGGCGAGGAGCCTGGGCCTTATTGTGCTACTGTACTGTATGATTTATGACTCTCTCTCTGTGCATCTGCTACATTAATAAACATTCAGGTACACACTCATAATTTAACCCGCACAGGTTTGAATACAAGCTATATCATATCTGCTGTATCACACGCATCATCGCTGAGGATTATATTAGTTTAGAGTACATCGTTTTGGGGATTATTTCTGCAGGCCCCAGTGTGCTCGTCAAATAGTAGCATAATCATTCATTTATCCACAGACAGGTGACCTTCAGTTGAGTTTAAGTGTGCCTGAAAAATAAATTAAAAAGAAACAGCCTCCATTACACTGTTTTTTTGCCAGTGTTTCAGAGGTTGCCATGGTAACAAAACATTGATGCAGACAATAGATGAGGTCACTTTGCCAGTTCTGTTTCCAGACCTGCAGAGGCAGATGTCTGGGCCAGGAAGAGTGAACAAAAACCGAAAAATCCTTACACTCCCAATGAAACGGCTGTGAACTGGGGCGTCGTTTCTGTCTGCCATGCCCCCGGGGAGCGCTTTACACTTGTGATGAATCAGGCATATTGTTACTGAAGAGGGAATGTTTACAACTTGGATTATACAAACATTCAACTGCAGCTATCTCAATTTGAGTTTCGGGCATATTTTTCGAAGGGAGGATTTCCCACAGAGAACTGGATTTGTTAATGTTATGTAAAAAGTGTTGATTACACTTGAAATTATTAATTTTCCCTATCAAGTTGATTATATGCATAATCTAGATATCTCCCCTGGCAAAATTGAAGCAGCAGGATACAAGTTCACTCTTTAATCAAGATGTCCGGTCAGCCGGGAATCGTTTGTCTCCTCTTCTTTTGTGAAAGAGGTACATTTACTGTGGGAAACTATTGTGTAAGTGTTGTTGTGCGTTTCCTTATGATGTATCTCCCTGTTTTTCTCAAATAAACACTGCTCCTCAGAATATTCATAATCTGCCTCAAAGGCACTCTTGCCATGTGGAGAAAACAGCCCAGTGGTTGCCTGAATATGTCTCTGTTTGTATTTCCGGTGGCCTTTTGTCCGGGTTTAATGTGCAGCTCTAATTGAACACGTGTGCAGTAATCCCTCTCTTGTTTATGTTTCATGCGATTCGTTTTACGGGGGGTAGTTGTAGCTTTTATTGTGAGAATGAATTCAAACCGGACACAGGGTGCTCAATGGGCCGTGCACTCACTATTTTTGGAACACTCTAGCTGGATTTCCTGCTGGGTTCCCAATTTTATTAATTCATGTGTCTCTTCCTTTCTCTGCTCCAATTGGCCCTTTATTTTTTTCTTTGCGGAATTAGTTATTAAACTATTCCTCACTGCATGGTTTTTAATGTGGTATCGGGGCGGTAAATTTAAGATTCAGGACATTTTTCTACATTTCATAGCAACGTATGTTTACTGCACAACATGTAGCTGCCACAAAAAGGACAATACCACTTAACTTGAATAATTCAGGTTGTCCTCTAAGGACCGAGGGGAGACGATTACAGACGTTCTTTTTCTTAATGGAAAGCTATGTATTATCCTTTTAAAGAGCCTTGGCACAATATATAGATATTAATATAGTGAAGGTTATACTTTTTTTGTTTTTGTATGTAGTTTAAATTTAGCTGATATTACTGCAATCCATTGATTTCCCATGGTTGATATCATTTGATCTGATCTTATTTAAACCCAGCTATTTATTTCGTATACCAGTTTATATCATGTGATAATTCTACTGTATCAGTCATGTGTCATTTAATTGCCAGTTATGGCTACTTCTTTATATATAATGTTTCACCTAAGCATATGTTCACATTTGATCAACTGAATAACAATGGCTTAGTTTTTATTTTCTTAAGTCTCTTTTGTACAAATCAACATTGGAGTTGGTGGAGACACCAGTGCTGGCAGATAATTGATGGTTCCTTTTGATCCTAGTTTTGCGTCACAATGTTTGATTGCAGAGTATGATGCTTTCATGTATTTTTTGGTACATAATCACACATGGCTGCATAGTCTGAAGTATTTATTTGTTCATTGTATTACCAAATTATTACGGTTTTATAGCCAAATCTTGATGAACAAAAAAAAATTACTTCTTGAAAACAGTTTTCTTTCTTGAGGAAATACCAACAGACAAATTTGAAACAGTTGAGTTTCCTGTGTGCTGCATGAACTGGATCATCTCCTGTAACAAAGCAAAGTTTTTTTTCATTGCATTTAGTGATATGATAACAGATTGGGAAATATATTTATATTTGACTTAAAAAAAAAAAAAAAACGGATAAACATGCATTTTATTGAAATATCTCTCGGCCCAGATGCTTTAAATTGTATTTGAATTTTTTTTCAAATACAATTTTTCTCCTATACTGACATAATCTTGAGCATGATATGAAGTTTGTCCTGTAAATGTCAAATGTATTGAGCTCTCATTGTTTAGATGGCACTACTATTTTGGCAGTTCAGCATTCCCTAGTTTAGCTCACCTTGAATTATTCATTCACCTGCTAGACCTCCTAGATGTCTACAGGTGAATGCATTGATGGAAGAAAAAAAAATATTGCAGGATAAACAAAACACTCTTTTGCTTTTAGATGTTATGATACTCTGTTAAGAGCAAAAGCCCAAAACCCAGTGAAGTACGTGGAGTTTTCTTGCTGCTGGTGGATACGGTGGAAGCAGTGTGGAAGTGGCTCACACAATCGCTGCGTGTAAAGAGATAGTTTTTCCAAATATGTTTTTGGAACCACCTAGTGTTTATGAAACTAACATCGGCCTCTACTCTAAAGGCTGAATTCCAAAGACAAAACACACAAAGAAGAGACGTCTTCTTCTTCGTCGACTGTTTATTTACATCGCCACTCTGGCTCCTCATAGCCTATTTCTGGCGGACAAATCGGCCAGTCAGTGACGGGTTATACACGTGGTCATACTTTCGGATCTCTTCTGCAAAGTGCTCATCTATTTGGTCCGTATTCGTTCTTCTAAATCTTCTGTGATTTCCGTGTATTGTGAGGCATGACACCGGAAACTAGACTCCGGATGGGATGTAGTAAGCAGACCAATCACAAGCCTTGCGGGCTGCGTGAGGCTCGCGTCGCTTTGTCGAGTAGTTAGAAAAATTGGCGAACGCACGCAAGCCCGCAGAGGGCACGAAAGGGGCGTGTTGCGTGTCTTGCGTGCATGCGTGCAACCCGACTATAATTCGGCCTTAAGGCTCCATCCATCCATCCATCCAGCGGATCCTTTGAGGATTGCGGTGTGTGTGTGTGTGTGTGTGTGTGTGTGTGTGTGTGTGTGTGTGTGTGTGTGCGGGGGGCTGACATATAGAAACAAACAACCACCCACTCTTGCACCTACAGGGAATTGAGAGCCTCCAATTAACTTAAGCTGCATGTCTTTGAACTCTGGGATGAAGTGGGAGAAGAGCATTCAGACTCCACACAATAAGACACCCAGCTGACGGGTCTGAACCCTGAACCATCTCGCTGTGTGGTGACCCTGACCACTGCACCGTCCTGCCCACCGACTCACACGCACCCCCACATCAGTCGATTACTCTCTCTGTTTCTAATTGACAATTAGTGGGTTTAAAGTGGGCGCACTAATCCACTGTTATGTGTTGTCTTTTCAAAGTTTCTTTCCACTGTGTGAGAAGGCCAAACCCTCACTATGAGTCAGACGCTCTTCATTAGCGTAATCAATCAGAGTTGGTTATGACAAACTCTCCTCCTGGGCCAGTGTGGGCAGAGCTTTGTCAAACAGTGTAATAGTCACAACCAAGCAGTCTGAACTGCAGATCAGGGCAACCGCGGGGAATGCAGTGGTATGTTCGAGACTGTGTTGAACTTCCCTCTTAGACAAAATAGCTGTCATCAAATATTTTTAAGTCCTCAAAGGCACATTTGACATAGGCTGATGTGACATGGGCCCTGTCTCACTGCTTGATGCCCCAAAGTGGGGTCACACTCCTAACCTCGCCCCTTGTGGGGCAGACGTAAGGTTGCCTCTGGGGCTGATACACTGGCAGAATCAAATGGTGTGTTCACATAGAATCACAAGCTTAATAGACTTGAGCAGTACAATAAATAATAAAAAAAACTTCTTTTAACACCCTGCAGATAAGTACAAGCAGTCCGTGCAAGCACCTTATCATAGAAATACAGTATTTCTTTGGACTAAATTTCAGTTTGCTGCATAAGAGAAGACGCATTAGTAGCAACGAGTACATTTTACTTAGCATTATGCAAACATTAACTCACTATTTTCATTATTAGAAAGTACTTTAGGATTTTGACATGTCATCTTTAAAAGCTTGAAAATTCAATATCAGCAAATATATTCTGCGGAAATATCCTTGAACAAAACACTGAAACTCCGTCACCAGGCCCAGTGCTCACAAGCTGACTCTGCTCTGTGAACTTCCTGGATAAGTAGAAATATCCTTTTAGTCTCACGGTTTGGAATGTGTGTGATGAACATTGAACAAATGAAAAGCTAGGAAAAGGTTAAACGAATCATTACATTGAACACTTGCTCCACTCATGCCATAATCGGCATGTACGGAGGCTTTGACTTTCACAGGCGTTTATTGTGCTGCAGCGTGTTTAATTTCTTTTTCACTTACAGTTTTATTATTTACCTTGCAGCCTCAGAGCAAATACCACACAACAAAGTAATTGATATTTAGCTTCAAAGACGAGACCAGTCACAAAAAAAACACTTTGTCCCCATTAAACCCATTGAGAGAACTCACTCTATCAGTCACATTTGTGAGCCTGCTGGACGATGACTTCAGCCATTGCCAATTACCTTGAAAACCTTGCAGCCTTTGTCAGCCCAGCGCCTGCTACTCTTTCTACTTTGCCTATTCCCAACTCCCAGTGATAATTGCAACCCGACATCCTGTGTGGAATAACAATTGAGCCGAGGCCTGAGGGAATGTTCTCAATTTCCCTTCATGTTCTCCTCTTCTTTGCATCTTTCAGAGATCCGCATTGCATCGAGCTTTGTTGTTTCCCCGTTTGCCTTTTTAAAGCTCTGCTTTCTAACACAGATGTCAATATGACGACAGACAATCCTCAACATGGGAAGACAAGGAACCCCCGCCCCCCCCTGCATAAATGAGATTTAAACAATGGTAGATTTATCTCGGTACATTTTCAAAATTTGTGTGTTAGTCTTCTTTTTAAAATGCCTGGCCTGAACATTTTCTTATGATTATGGCATCAATATCTTAAAATTAGGCATCATAATCAGTTGTCTCTCAACTGCAGGATTTAACATTTATAGAAAGACTCACAACAAAGGTTATGGTATTATTTTCGGTAAAATGATGTATTGTTATTCTCAAGATTTTTCAAATTAACTTAACCAAGATGTCGCCATCTGATTTAATTCCCTTGTCTTGTTTCCTTGGTTTAAGGCAATGGGTCATAGTCATTACATTGAGTGATGTGAATAGACCTGATCTCTCAACATTAATAGGCAAACAGTAGTTTTTTTCCAATGTACTAGAGATCTGGAGGCCATTCGTCAGACGTCAAAACTATTTCCTGGTGACATGAAAAGTACAACAACATTACTTTGACTTAGAACTGAATATGCTCGTTTGGAAGGATCCATCTTAATTACATCTCTGTGATTCCAGTACTGAGATAGATCTGGAACATCAAGAATACAACTGGATGAAGCTAGCTTTGGTCTGACAACAGATTTACAATTGATTTGAAAAAAGAAAGAAAGCTCAGAACCTGTCCCATGTAGCCCACATGAAAAAAAAAAAAATAACATTGAAGCGTTACATACATGACTTAACATCTAGTTATTCAGATTTCCTGTTTCATATGCTGAAACACACTTGACTGTCTTTCTCCCTGACGTTTTTTTTGTTCTTCTGTATTTATCTATCTTCTCTTATTCATTTCTTTTTCTGTTTTCAGTTCTTTTTTTTATTTATTTCCTGTAGCCCCAAACTATCAATTCCTTCCCCATCTATTTTATTTTAGTTTTTTTTTTCACTGCAAACCCGCTGTTTACTACATATGCCCTGCCAGCTGCAGACGAGAAGTAGGTTATGCTTGCTGCAGTCTTTTCTCCCTTACATGTTATTATACATCATTTGACAGTCTGTCACCCTGCCCCAGGATTAGACTGGCTGAGGGGAGACCAAACACTGCACCTTTGCTCTGTGCTATTACCCAGAACTTGACAAACTCTTCCATGTGTGCCACAGAGCCACATTTTAAGGTGCCTGACCTCAGAGCTAGCAGGGAACGTGGAGCTTATTTTTTTTACCTCAGATGACACTGGGATGTAACTGTGGTTGGGCAGAGTGCTGAGGTTTTTATCTCATTGTTTTTGTTGAGGTTAAATGTTTCGTTGCTCTAGGTGAACCATGATTTGGTTTTATTAGTCACTGAATCGTGGGTTTTTCCTATCTCTTTGAATTGAACAAAACAAGATCAGAAGACAATAAACAAAATTATATTATTTCGGTACTATCCAAATCATTGCTGGAGACTCGGGAGACAAACACGTGTTGTAAGTGTTAAAGTACTCCTCAGTATGTAATAGCCACACTTCTCAGTTAGAATCATAGGTAAATGTGCATATTGCCTGTTGATGTGATGGGAATCTGATTCAGAAAGTTGTAAGATAAAGATAAAGACGCAACATCTGTGTTTATTTCTTTTTATCTTACATAGTATTTCAATTTGCTATACTTGATTATCACTTTTTTCACATCTCGTCAACGTGCGCTTCTGTTCACAGCCAAATAACAAGCTCTTGTTACATCAGAGCAGTTTTGTGCAGTTTTCGTTCTACATCTCAAAACATGTTGTCATTGCACTTTTCACATGGAGCTTTAACCAGAATCCATATTTCCAAGAATGTAGCTAAAGAGTCCAGCGTGACCTTCTCTTTTAAAACCATCATAACACAACCTGCTGTGAAAGGTGCATATTAAAAGTAAGGGCATGATAACCACAGAAAGAATCCAACAATAGGTGCTATGTGGACCGGGAACATCCCTGGGGCTTCACTTTGTGTTGAAGAGATCCAAAATGGAAGACTGGCATGAATATGCCGAGATAGAAAAGATCTGGCGTTAAAATCAAGGTCACCTCCTTTTTTAATTTTTTTTCTTGCCCCTGGGTACCACCTCAAACAGAGCCTTTAACCCTTAAAGTCAACAGGGAGGAAGCGTTTCATACGCAAAGATATTCCGGCTGCAGTATCACTTTAAATGTATTATCTCTGAGTCAAGCATACCCCGTGTTTGACCTTCTCTCTGTGCCCCTGGTTTCGCCTGTCCCGGTCATGCCGATTGTTGTAGTAGTTTATCCTCATTCAGTGCGACGATTTGCATACATTTGAGAAAACTTGTAAATAAACCTCTGTGAATTTTGGACAAATAATTGCCAAGGTATCTAAACCCATTGCAAGCCTTTTGTGTTGTTTAAGCAAATATAATTCAAGTATGAACTTCCTTGCACTTCTGAGACAGATGTTGTATGAGAGGGGGGGGGGGGTGATCTAGTTATTTGCAAACCCTATGATGCGTAGGGGTTTATTACGAAACACTTAATCCCCTTTTGGGTAGAAAATGCAGCTTACAATTTTTGACTCATTTTCAAAGCTTTTTTCTGAGCACAGGTCCCCAAACTTAAATCCATCCTGATACTGAGCTTGTCTCTTCATTCATGTGATCAATTTGTGTATGAATTCATATAATCTTTGTACACGTTGAACACCTCTCCTTTTTCGGGTTTGTACAGTTTGAGAGGCACAGGCATGTAAATATGAAAACAAGAAATTACACTTTATATGTTTATTCACAAAACTCTTTTATTCAGTCAATGTTTCTGAAATGTTTGCTATTTATTAATCTGATTGTGGCTTCTTTTTACTCCATCACCAGAAGTCATATGGAACATGGCTGCCTTGTCAGTCTTGTTCTGTTTCTGTTAATGTAAATGACTTGTACTGTTTTTACCCTTTGATCTGTGAAAATGACATTTACTTTAGTCCTGTACTTGGAGGATGAGGATGAGGATGAAGGATGAAAGAGTGCAAAACTTAACCGGAACTTACACATTACACACTTTCTCACCTTGGGTCCTCCACTCAGCCCACTTTATTCCTGTTGGGTGTTTATAACTGTCCTCACCTTTCTACTTGTCTTGTTGGTCTACAGAACAAGATCATCTTGGACCCCCTGACGTTCAGCGAGGCTCGCTTCCGACCCTCTCTGGAGGAGCGCTTGGAGAGCATCATCAGCGGTGCCGCGCTAATGGCCGACTCCTCCTGCACACGTGATGACCGGCGTGAACGCATCGTGGCCGAGTGCAACGCCGTCCGACAGGCCCTGCAAGACCTGCTGAGCGAGTACATGAACAACGTGAGTTTCCTTTCCGATCATTTGATGCTCTTTGTGCACTCTGACCACGCACACACCACAGAACCATACACACACGGTGCTGACCTCCTTTAGCTTTTCTACTCAAAGCTGATTACAATTATATATTTTGTCTTTGTCCCTCTTAACAATGGTGCACCATTTCTATTCATGAAGTCACTCAGCGTTACTCAACCACACCTATGACAGTTTGAGTGATATTTTTCTAGGCAGTCACAAAGCCTTGTTTTGTCATGTATTTACCTTCAGTGAAAAATACTCTTTGTGTATCCTGATAGTTTGGTCACTCTCAGAGTGGTATCACAGGCAAGGAGGTGGAAGTACATGCAGCAGTGGAAGCTGAGGTGTTGCTGAAAAGCTGTTCTTTAAAGTGCTCTAATGTGAAAGGACCAAGTCTATTATTAGTGCTTTCACTTAGATCTTAATGCAAAATAACTGCTTGACAAATATGCACAACTAAAAAAAATTTTTTTTGACTTGATCAATTATTTTGCGGATCATTGTGAGGCAACCACTTTTTTACTTTACACATAAACAGACTTTCAGTACTTCACCAAATCTAAGTTCAACTTGCCTCGACAATTATCATGTTGCAACTCAAATCCGCCTCAGAAACAGTATTCTATTTCCTGTAGAAACCAGTCTGGTGTCCTCCTTTACATTTAGTGAGCAACATCCTTTATGCACCACTGTGATAGGAACTGCTGTTTAAAGGTTATGAGACGAGCCAAGACAATGATTAATCATCACAGACATGCAATTTATATTCCAGTTTAACCAACCCTTTTGTGCACAGTGAGCTGTGGGCTGGGAGCTGTGTCTACATGGGCACAGAATAGAATGGGGGACTTGGATACGGAGCAAATGACCTTGCACACAGGACTTACTCATTTGTGCTGGACATTTAGCTGTTTGTCATTAAACTTAAAAAATGTTCAATGTCAAATCTGTTAAATGTCTGATCTGGTTGTATCATCTTCAAAAACCAATTTGTTGTAAGTGTTTGACTCATTCCTGCGTTTGTCTTTGCAGACATGCACAGACATTTTGATGGGCATTGGTAAAAAAAAAAAAAAAAAAGTCTCTCCGTTTACATTATGACCCTTCCTCATACAGCTACTGGCAAGATGCTTGATTTTTTATGACACACATATTATTCATGTCCCTACACACATGCACCTTAAAGAGAAACACTCACAGTTTTGTTTTGGCTGCGCTCCAGCGTTTTAACTTCTCACCTCCTGGAGTGATGCGTGGGTTTTAGAGCTGTCACTTTTTTTCAAAAATCAAGTTTCGATTGAAACGCAGTTCTTTCAAACAGACTCAAATAGCCCCACACCCTCGTGCACAGAATCAGATGAGGTCAAACACTTGAAGTTGCTCTGCTTGTGTGTGGTTCCTCCTGCACAGGTGAGCCTGCAGAGTTGTTCTGAGGCAGTCGCACAGTACAAAGACAACAAACAGCCTTTTTAAATATTTTACCCAGAATACTTCCACACGCTCCTTCTCAGTGGCTTTGCTTGTGTGATTGTCCATTCAGGTTGGCTTTACATGCTAGCATCGCACAATTTCATAGCAAAACATCAGCAATTTAGAGGCTTACCACACTAATAGGTCAAGATGGCGTGCCATAGGTCAGGGTGACAGCACGCACCCTCTGCTGGATCACAACGCAGACCTCCACAGATGTTCTGATGCTTCTGAATATTTTGAATTTAAACTAGTTGTTAAAGTTTGAATATTAACTTTTCCCCTTCACTTGGATAATTGGTCATATTTCGAATAAAAGAAGTACAGCCCTAATACAGTTGTTGAAAGGAACTCAGATAAACCCTGGATACCTGGGGACCAGAATCCAAACAGAATAATGAAAGCTAAAGAGTTGACTTAAATAACATAATACAACTTGTATAGCCACACATGCTTTGCGGTTCTAAACCAATTAAGTCATAAATGGCAACTGATTAGGAGCAAAATAATCCTACAATGTAACCTTAGTTTCAGGTAAACATACAAACCAACCCTGACAGCTGAGTTAATTACAAATATAATTATAAATAATAGCTCACCTTGTGTTCATTAACATGCAATGAAGGAACAGTGTTTAGGGAAAAGTTATTCTCAGCTCGCTTTACTCAGAAAAGTGAATCCCCGCACTTAAGATGATGGCACTGTTGTATATTGAATAGTAGCCTGGCATGTTTTTATAATATTTATATTTAAATAACATACAAACAATATATAAACTGCCAGTGACAATTATTTCTATATGTGGTCCATAAGGATACTTAACCAAAAGATAAGTCTAAGTGGAATGTTAGCTTTAATATCAACACTGTAGACGACGTTCAGAACCTTTATCCGTTCCCTTCTTGTTCCACATTCAAACCAAATTGGTATTGTAAAGTTAACATTGAAATACAGTCAACATAGAAAGCTTTCAGGTTCTCTAAACCGAGCCATACATCACTGAGAAGCCCGGCCCTATAGCTATTACAGCAGGTCTCATATTAGACCAGCCTGAGTTCTTATATAACCTTTAATGGGCCGCTGCTGTTAGGAGTTATTGCCCTGTTGAAAATAACCTTAATGTACCCATGTGTTCTTCCAAACGGTGACTCACATCGGTGCATTTTGGTCACTGTAGCCGTGCGTAGCCATCTGTGGCAGAATCATGATACAGCACGTTAGTTGCTTCTATTGGAGAATGAAAGCCTTCAGTTTTCTCAAAAGTGCCTAAATCCATTTTTCTAGCATTTAGCATGAGGTTTGTAAACCACCACTTGGTCCCAAAATAAATAGGGATTTGATAATCTGAGGTGGATTGTCAATCCTGAATGTTTGTATATGACTGGATATCTTACAAAAGGAAGGAAGCACCCAAAACTAACAATCTAACTTATAACTCAATATTCAAGCCTGCGTTGTGTGATATGTTTTGACTTTTTTTTATTGACTTAAATTAAATCTTAATCTTACTCCATTGGCTTTTCCCGTGTGTGTGACCTGCCGAAACTTTGCACTAAAAGTCGATTCAGCATATATTAAGTGGTATTTGTGGTCATTGAGAAATTGGCAAACCTGCTGTCTATTGATCCCAGCAGTAGCATTTCTCCCAGTGTAACACTGTATATTCTTCAGCCTATTGATGTATATTTGTAGAAGCATCTGTGCTCATACAGTAGTTTACAAACAATGGAGGGCATAAGATAAGGTTCCTTATTATATAAGATGTCCTCTCTGGTTGTAATATAATATTATCAGTTCAACAGCTAATAGTAGTTGTACATTGTGCATGCATGTATGTGTGTGATTGTGTCTGTGACTCTGGGGGAATGACCTCAATATTATCTCAAGGCCGTGCATATGTTTTCCTAGGTGTTGTTGTTCCTGTTCTACACACTAGTCCTTTTTTGTCTTAGTGACGTGCATCTTAAACCTACAAACAAAAAAAGAAAACTCCTTACCTTATATTGTAAGTATCTTTTTTGTGCTTACAAGGGTTTGTATCTTAAAAAAATAACCTTTTAAATCAAGACTATAGTTAAAAAAGTTTTAGCATATTAGTATCAGTTTTCATACCACACTAGGACAATTATCTAGTTTTGTGAAGGACTGGTACGATCATGCTGGGCTTACATGCGGCTTGTTTTGTGGAAACAGAAACTTTCAGACATCTTGCTTTGCTGAACTGCATTGTGGTTCTTTTGTGTCACGCTGTGTACAGCATGCAGTAGAGGAACCATGTGTTCATACAAACACTTGGGACAAGCCAATTCAATCATGTTAATATAATAGTTGAGGCAGAGGCAGCAGGGGATCCTGGTTTCTGATCTCCTGTGTACCTCTATTTAGCATTGTATTGAGGGCTTGAATTGTACATTTGCATAAAAGCTAGCTATATTGTTTATCCCTTCCATGAAAACGTGATTGTTGTTGTTATGATGATCAAGTGTCAGACTCGTGTCAGCGTTAACACAACAAATAGGTGTGAGTCCAGTGTTAGCTCGTAAAATCATTACTGATTGTTAAATGCTGAAATGCTAACCTGGTGTAGCTCTATGTAGAGCGCACAATGAAAGTGTGGCTCTTTCATTCAAAAAATCAGAGCAGTCTTTATTTTTGGCTCAGTACATGGTGTCAAATCATCAGGGATTTCCTCCCTTTTCTTACTAAAAATCAAAGTCATGTGCGTGTTTAAGAACACTCAGAACCCCTCTCCCCCTCTTAAGGCATGGCAGCTTTTTGCTAAAGTAATTGTGCCTTGGTTCATTAGGCCCCTGAGTTGTGTTTTAGAGGCTACAGCTGGGAGATTGTTGACAGCCCCTGGCTATCCTAGCAAAGAACATAGAATAAATCACAGAGACAAAAAGAACAAAATGCTTCAACTTCTTAGATGATAAATCAAAACCCAAAAGATAATATGGATGACATTAAGTGAGTGCCTGCTCACAAAGACCTTCATTTGTTGAACAATCTAGATAATTAAATAGCGGTAACATTTCAATAAATTTAATCCGAAGCTCAAGCCATCTCTGAAAAACAGGTAGGGCTGATCTGAATGCAAAATGTTACAACATTAAGTTGCTCAGTTTTAGATATTAAGGATTTAGATCATTATGCCACAACAGAAACACATTTATATATAGATTTAATCCTTCAACCTTCAAAAATATTCACCAGATACATTTTAGACCCCTCAATTTGTTTCACTGCCAATATTTAGCTTTATGTAGTTTTCAAGTGTTTTGGTCCATTCAGAAAAAAGCTTAAAATGATAATTTGCAGATCTCAGGTGCCACTGGATCAGTGAATCTTCTCATTGCTGCAGTGTCATATACAACAGACTTTGTTCCAGATATTTCCGGTCAGACAACTTTAAAAAAAAAAACAGACATACACTGGCTAGTGCTCAAATGTTATATATTATTTGTATAGTTAAATATTTTGGTCATTGAAGTAGATTCCACCTGCAAGTTGCCCCCCAGGATGTGGAATCTGTCACTTAAAATGGTGTTTATCACTGAGTCATCCAGTAACTTAGTTCCCCTACAGCAAAAAGCTCTCGGCTGCCTCACTGACAAAGTTGCTCCTGACTCTATAAGGAAAATGCTTTTGTTCTGAGTTTACTGAAATAATGTAAACACCCAGTTGCCTTTATGTTTCCTCCTCCTTCATCATTCAGTCCCACTCCCGGTCCTCCTCCCAGCACACAAATTTATATAGGAAGCTTGAACCACAGCACAAGGTTAATCAATGTGGTGGCTGGCAATAAATTAGGTTCAAGTGACAGGAGAATGTCCATACCTGTCTCAGCTGCTGGTGATCTGTGATTGGTGACAGCAGGTCCGGCTCCCTGGCTGGTGCTGAATCATCAGGAGCTGCTGATTTAGTTACGGAAGCTCCGACAGGGCCAATCTATCAATTGATCCGGGGAGTAATGCATTACCAGCTTAGGTCAAGGGAGCCCGGGCAGAATATAGCCATAGCCCGGAGCCCTGGCAGTTGGAAGGGGGCGACTCGGCGGGACGGTGAGCAGCATTGGAGGATTTAGGGAGTGTGATAGTGAGCGCACTAATCTCACTGTTAGCTGCATGTGGCACATAAAACTAAGCAGAGGTTGTGAGGTAGTATGATCATTAGGGGGAGACTGATGGCCTTCGTGTGCACACAGGTCCTCTGGGAGTTGCCATGGAGAATGCTCAATCAACAGTTGGGATAACTGATCGCTGACTGTAAAATGTGTGTGTCTCTTCATGCTTGAGTGATCCTAAACCCTTTCCTACCATCTCCTACTATCACCTGCTATTGAGTTAACGTTGGAAAGGAAAGTGTTGGCATTAAGACAAATCTGCCAAACATTGAGCAATAACAAGCGCGAGGAAAGGAAGGGCAGTGGTACTTGTGTTCCCTGTAAATGTTTGAATAGTCAGAAATCAAGTCAGCTCGTTCTCAGAACAAAAAAAGACATTATACCTTATATGGATTGAGGCTCGGGTAGGAAACCACTGCATTTTCTGAAATTAAACAAAACAGATAACACAGCCATCTCCATTCCTTCGTCTGTAACTGTCGGTTGAGTGATGCATTGCAACAATGTCACATGGTAGCAAAAGAGGGGTGGTCTACTTCATCTCCATTTTAAAGACTAGGCACACGGAAATATTGATGAACTCCGAGAAAATGTACTTAAAGTTCTATTTAGGAACAAGTCCAGATATAATCTGTGTGCATGTTCACTAATGTATGAGGCCCTGTGGCTGTGTAGGCCGACACTTCCATCTGAGACCATCTTGTCTCAGATGGGAAGCTTCAGTCTGGATAGATGAACCGCACAGCACCAGGAGTAGCCCACACTGTCCCTCCCTCACACTCTAGACTCCTCCAAGCAGAATGTTTGCCTGAGAAAAACCTGACGCTGCATAGGTACCAGCACAAAACACACAGCCTGCTGCTGCTGAGTATCGTTCCTGGTGTTAGAGTGCAGCATCATCTTTGTGGCTCTAAAAGCTGGATGTTAAGAAGACAGCAGAGCCAAAGTGACCTGATCAATACTTTCCTCTGTCCCTTAGCTCTTCTGATGTGCTCCTCTGTCTATCACCCTAAAGTGGCTGAAGGGCACAACTACAGTGCATGCAGTGACGCTTAATTTACCTTGACAGGGTTTGCTGAGGCTAATTGGGTGTGGAGGGGCATCAAGAATGATGGCACCGATAGGGGACTTGGTTCGGGGTGACTTTTTCAATCCATGGCTCCTTTTACCTGTGTGACCAGCTTGTTCCGCTGTCCAGTGAAAAGATGTGGTCAGAATTGTTTTAATTGAAAAGCTTTTTAAATTGTTTGATTATTTATGAAATGTACATATTAAAGTGAATTATTAGCATTGCTTGATTGGTGTATTAACAGCGTGCACAGGGTATTTTGTTGTATTTGTGTTTATTTTTATGCTGATACTTAAGTACACAATGACTAAGCAGGCCTTGCAGAAAGAAAAACAAGCAGGAGACAATCCCCAAAAATAAAAGAAATTTCACCTGACAAAAGTTTAGAGAAAGTATCATCATGCTGTCTGTTTTTCATTGATTCTCCTTCGGGTTTGGGCACATTGGTAATTGCATTGTTTGTCTAAACACTGCGGCACTGGACATCTAACAATTTGGCTCATCATTATTATAAAATTTGACAAAAACACTTGACAAACAAGAAATAATTAAATTTCGTGTCGACTTGGACGTCACATCTCAAAGCAAATAGAGGTATAATCAGCTGCTTATAAAACACATGCAGGGACATGTCACTCATACACACTCACCTGATGCTCAATTACTGTCTTTACAGCCCAGAAAAATGGCATTTTCAAGATTCATCATATTGTGAAAAAGAGTGTGCACAAATGTAGGTTTTACCAGCTCTCACTCATTAATGAAAACTAGTATTTTATATTAAAAAGGTTATTATGACAAAAAGCACACTGGATTGTTTTGTTGTTGTTAACAATGTGCAGTATAGAGGAACCTTTAGAGATGTGCACCATGAGGAGCTATTCATGCTGTTGAAGAACAGTTTTCACCAGTGATATAATCTTGGCATGGTGTTATTTGTGAGTGCCCACTACCTTGTTGCATGCTGTGTCTCTTCAGCTTTACTTTTTTTTCCCTTCATGCTTACTTTCTCTTTCTTTCATGCTCTTTTCGCTGTCTTTATCTATCTATCTGTATTTATTTATATGTTTAATTAGGCAGTTGGTCACATGTAGGCTATATAAATGCAAATGACATTGTGTGTACAGTTTTTTGTATCTTTGCCTTTACTTGATTTATTAGTGCCAGACCCTAGAGGTCTTCCTAATTTGTTGAACAGAGGCACATGCTAGACACATGCAACTGTGGCATTAAGTCATTTAATGCCAGGAATAATCAAGATCCCCCTTTAATGAATGTAATCCAACTTGCAGCACCAATCTCTCTTTTTTAAGTTATTCCCTTGTTTACTTCTCTCTTTTTTTCCAATGGTCTTTACTTCATGGTCCTTCCAGACTCAGCACTTGCACCCTGTTAAATGTTCCAGGCCCAGCTATAAATCATTGGTTCCCCACAGCGTCCAATGCCCTCCCTCCCATCTGTCAACACCTAATACGCCACACGACAAGCTGCATACACAGTGCACCAGTGAACCACTCACTTAGATTTCTTAGCCATTGGAGACTGGCTCAAAGACATAGCCCCTAAAGGGGATTGACCAGAAGGCCCAGGTAAAAACTGTCTGTGTAGGTCTCTTGAGAGACTAAGAAGACTCCTTTATTCCCACCACTTCAGCCTCAGGGAAGTTAGAGACAGCTGATCCAGCTGAGCTACAGTCAATGTCCTTCATACTAAGATGGCTGCGCCGCATGCTGCCTGTCGATGGCTCAGAGAGAGTCCTTGCTGTGAACTGTTCATTGAACAACACATGCGGTTTAAGTAGGAATTTTTATTTTCACCACTGTAAATTTACTCTGCCCCACTCCCATTCATTCATGTGGAGTTGCATCATCAATGCTCTTTTTTCTTTTCAGTTGCTTCTGAACAAAATAATTGGAGACTCTTACGTCAGTGAAAAAAACCTACAGCTGCCACTTGATCACCAACTTGAAGGAGCTGTTCTCGCTCTACAAAAACCTGAACATACGTTACAGATAGCAGTTATGGAATATCTGTTATATTAAATTGCATTGTACTTTATCTACCGAAGACAAATAATTGTGTCTCGGCCACTAGCAGCCTATTTGACAATCCTATTCAAATACAAATTGAGTTTTGTTCCAGGCTACTGAATTTCATAATTGAATGATATCTTTGATAATTTGTTATTGTGTGCTGTGTTGCTATCACCCAGACACATTTTTAGCTTCTATTTCTCAATGTTTTAGTTTCATAGTTCTCACCATGATTTATGAGAATCTCTCTTTTAGTTATCTGTCCTAAATTTATATGCAAGTGAAGCCAAGTTTGTTTGTATGACAACATTCAATAACAAGGTAATTCATCGTGTCTTTAGGATTTTAACAATGCTCAGACTCAGTAGTATTTTTGTAGCTCCTGCGAATGGAATTTCTATCATCATTACATCTAATTATTTCCGATGAAGATTTTATCCACATTAACCTCAGCGTCCTGTTTTGAGCCAATAAAGAATAAATGGATGTAGTCCTCTCTGGTTACTCTCCCTCATCTTTGGAAATTCGACAGGCAACACAACACCTGCTTTGCCAAATTGTTCCGCATGTAGCACGTCGTTTAGTGTCATAAGGCTTGATAAACGTGCATCTGACCTCTGCCATCGATTTATTTTAATGCACAGGCTCTGCATTTACACCACATTTCGCCCTTATGTGTCAAATTAACATGAGGATGTCTGAGCAGTGCTGTTTCATCGGCAGCCGTGAAGAGCAGCTTTGATCCAGGCAAGGTGTGATTACTTTTTCATGCAACGGGAACAGGAGGGTAAGGCATGCTGCTTATCTTGCCGAGGGCTGAGGTTAGAGCTTGGCCAAAATGCAACAAGCACATGTTGCCTGCAGCTCATAACTTAAGTAGGTCACTGTGACTGCACACGCTTTTAAATATTTCCCTTATAATTCTAAAATCGGATTCACTGATATTGTTTAGACTCTTGTCTCACAATGGGTTATAACTGTTCTAATCACTGACCTAAGCTGAAGATTGTTCAGCACCTTCACAATAAAGACCTATTAGTAGTTCACTAGGATTATATTGTTTGATTTAGCTAGTAGCAGAGATGACAGATGCTCCAGCAATTATTCTCTATTGTGTCAGAAACAGTGAATAACAATGCTAATGATACTACTAATAACAATATAGAGTCATGTTTTATTTATTTATACAGGTGACTCATTCCATGTTGCTTGTATTCCGTCTCTTGATTTCTGGAAATAAGTTTGTTGAGGCAACGTTACAGGCAAGCACCTAATCCATTAGGTTTGGGGACAAAATAATCAACTTTGAGCAGGTGATGGTTCAGGAAAGGGTAAAGTTAGACATCTGAGTGACGCATATTGATCAACCATCAAGGCTTTCATGCTGAAAATAAAAGCTTCAACTGCAAATCGTTGAAATATTTAAAGTCAGCCTTATGTTGTGCTGGGGTATAACTAAATCTTGAACAACAATTTCTACAAAATAGTGTTGTTCAAGATCAATATAACAAAAGTTTAAAATATCGACATAAAACAAAACACAATATATTTCTGAATGTTTTTTGCCTCTTATTTTGGAAAAACTTTTGACTTTTTATCTTCTTCCTAGACTTTAAATCCATGATAAATAGGCTGGTTTTCTGAAACTTGTACTCAGGAGAAATATTTTTTTTTATTTAATATTGAAAAAAACATGTTAAAATTCATTATTTTATAATATGGATTTTCAATATCAACTGAAATTCAATTTCATCTCATATTGACCATCACCACTACTTATTCTTTGTGCATATTCTATCATTCCTGGTTTTATCTCTCCTAACTCCCTAAAGGTTAAATGGCATTAGATATCCAGGCTTGGCATTACTGTGTTCTTGGCAGCAGACATAGCTTAAACACAACAAACTTACAAAGCAAGGGGCCAACCAGTCAAGCTACTGAGGACTATAGCCTGAACAAAATGGCTCTTGGGGCAACCAAGAGGGCACTCAGTCGACCCTTTGCGTGAACAGAGGCAGTTGGGTCCAACATAAGGGTGCTTGGGGAACACTCTGGGCAAAGCAGAAAATCTGTCAATGGAAGTCCCGGACTGAATAGACAAGCACCTTGGCTCACAAGATAAGGTGACCATGAGGGTCAATTTAAGGGACACAAGAACAGCTCAATTGGCCCTTGCTTTTCTTTGCTTTACCAACATTTGAAACAGTCAAGAGAATGGTACTTCATCACACAAAATCAAACCCTGTGCACATCAATGGACAAAAACCCTGTGCACATTGAAATTGAGATTGAAATACCTTCACTCCATCACCATCTTGGATAAAGTTGTGCTTAGATTGATCAGAGCAATTGAATCTGGCCTGATTCAGCAGGGTTTGTCAAATCTTTTTCCAAATGTAAATCCTAAAGCTGTAATACTCAATAACCCACTGACCTAAGGGTCATGAGGAGTTAATCACAAGGTCTAATAATGTCCAGCTCTCATCAATGCTTGTTTGGACGCTCACACTGTATTGTGCCGTTTATTTTATCCTCTTAAATCTATTAAGTGATTTGTGTAACACCTCTTTATGCACAGGATATAAACAAGCCTCAAGATGCTGCTCCTGTTTTGTGGGTGCTAACAATGTGTGCAAGTGTAGGCTACAACATGAGTTACAGAACGCTGCCTCACCATTCCCATTACGCCTCTCTCTGTGGCGGGGGAGGAAACAGGATCCTCTGGGCGTCAGCAAGCAACCAGCACATGACTGTCTGAACACCCTCATGTCACCATCTCTGATTGAGGTGATCGGATAAATGAGACTTTAATTGGGTTTTTAGGCTAAGTCATATTAGGAGAGGAGATAGAATTATCCAGGAACATATTAATGTAATAAAAAGCTTTCAGATCTGGCGGCTCTATTGCATTAGAAAGCTGCCAGCCCTTTTCCTCCCTCCAATGGCAATCCCCCTTAAGGGCTTGCTGCTTTGAGCCGCGCTAACATGATTGACATTGATAGCTGGATCAAACTATAGAATCAACCCTAATATAATTAAGTGAGCAGACATGGAAGCAAAGACCTGGGCTCTAACTGTATTAGTTGCTACATATGTTAGGGTTATGGATGCGGGAGCCTAAATGCTTTGGGAAATCAAGCATGCAAGCCACAGTTTGTTGAAGAAATGTGCCAGTATGTATGTGTAACCTTTGTGCCTCGGGCTGTGCGTTACTGTGTGTGTGTGCGTACTGGAAAATGTAAGTGTATGTGCAAATGTGTTGAATCCTGTAGATGTTTGTTTGCTTCATATTAATCCAGTTGTGGTGTCCTGTTGCAGATCAGACACTTCCTCATTTAACGTAAATAAGCTGAGACCCATCCCTCTGTCTGGCGGCAGCTGTTTCTGAGTGGAACAGGATTAGTTGTACTGGGCGACCACATGTAACGCTGAGCAGTAATGTGTTATTTTCCAAAAGCCAGGATGTTATTCCCTCTAATGCCGTCAAATACCTTGGTATTAGTGAGCACGATGATTAACTGACTTTTAATCAGACGTTTTTATTTGCTCCAGAAACTATACAATCCTTTGTGTTCAGGGTGACCCTCTTACAGCTAACCTGTACCTCTATTTATATGTTATCCAAAAAGTAAGCATATTATTTTGATATTCTCTGAAATGGACATAGTGACATTTGTGTTCGATGCATTAAATAACACAAAATGTGTGTATTATAAACAATTTAACATTTTTAATTAAAGGTTGAATATGGATAAGTAACTTATTTGTACCTTAATAAGTTCAACCAAAAAAGTAAAACTTCACTCATTATCTACCCACCACTATGGAGGGATGGGGGAGGTGTTTGGCTCCACGAACAGGTTTGGAGTTTCAGGGGTAAACAGCGTTGCAGCAAAATTCGATACGTTAAAATCAATGGCGACCACTTCTTCAAGAATACAAAACAACAGACGAATAAAAGAAAATGCCTCAATACTTCTCCTGTGGTGTCATGCAAGTGCAAGCCCGACATTCACATTCGACTGGAAACGGCTTAATTTACACCATGTTTTTAGCCTAAATGTCAACTGTTGATTGAGCATTGGCACAGAATGTTGCTGTGCCTCAATACAAAGCTCTGCCCCTCGTCATGGAAGACAAGCATCTGGCCTCCACGCCCTATTTTTCAGACTTTTATAAGCAGTTAGGCTCTGCTGTCAACTTTTGAAGATGTGTACAAGTCTTGAGACAATTTCATAATAACTTTACTGCCATATTGTCCAGTTTTATAATGTTCCGGTCCGAACTAAGGGCGCCTTTTTGTCTTTCGATCTCCTCTGTGTCTCTTTCCGGACTTTGCTCTATGAGAACAGGGCGAGGAAAGGCTGCAAGCATCTTGAGTGAAATGCTGTATCTCAGATGACATGTCTAGTAAAGCAATTGACCTAAGAGTAAGGTCAATGACTGTGGAATCCATCTGAGTGTAATATTACTACAATTGTGCAAACACAGAGAGTTATTCACAATAAACTAAAAAGTAATCCTATAGGGCTATCTTACGTTCACATAGCCTTAACCTTAAACCACCTGCAATGACCAGTGTCATCATTTCTTCAACGGCACTGCCCCACTAATGAACCAAAATGCTTAAGTAATGGATTTCATATTTGTCTAACTCCATTGGTCAATTAAGTTAAAAATACATTAAAATAGAAAAATTCTCTTCATTCATTTTTATGAAGTGATTACCAATCAATTTCAGCATTAATCGAGTAGCAGACAGAGCTTGTATCATATCGATTTTTAGGCTCCCTCCCCTTTTTATTATATTGTTACTCCGCTGCGGAGTCAAATTTCATTACACCCTCTGGATCCATATAACAGCACAAACTCATCTTCATGTCTCTAATAAAGTGATTACCTAGACGAAGAAAAGGTCTGAAATGCTTTTTCATGGCTTCTGAGTGATAATTCCCCAAAGCATTGGAAATATATGAGTGACTGTAGTGTCAGGGAAGAATGAGAAGAAGGGAGGGGTGGGGGCATGCTATTTGAGCAGGCTTTATAGCTCACTGACCTTTTAAAGAAATAGATTGTTGTTTTGTTAGATCATGGACTCTGTTGAAAGCCGCTTCTCGCCTGTTCTTTTTATAATACATTATTGATTTGTATTAGCTTTATTACTCCATTTAAAGGCCGAAAAAGCACTTGCATGTCTATCTTTAGGAAAGAATGGACATGATGCGTGTGGGGAATTAGTTATTTACGTCTATCCTTTGTGATTTATTTTGCATTTTATGTTTATTTAGAACAGTGCAGACTGAAAAGTGCCTGATTCAACAACCAGATTTTTGTCCTTGATAATTAACCTTGTCATTGTTAGGCTTAACACCCTGATGGATTAAATCCTATTGCATTAGTTTATTGTTATTATTTGTCATAATTCGACAACAAACATGAAACTTGCAGAACAAGTGAAGAAGAAATGCATAGTTTGCACACCTGTATGCAGTGAACAATGGTTTACCTATTGTACAACTATCTCTGTGCAGAAACAAGCGTATTTTAATAAAGAAACATCCTCAGTTACTCATACACGATAAACAGTTTCCTTTAAAAGACCGAGCAGCCTGCAAAAAGCTTCGGGGAAACTGCACATTCATATTCAACAACAGTAGGGTTGAGGTACATGGTAATGGGATTCACTTCAACCAAAGTAAAAATAAATACATTGTTAGAAGAATTGAGGAGCAGTTTACAACATTGTGAACTCAGTGGTTTTAAATGTATGCTAATTTGGACAAACCAGAGGAAACAGATAAATAAGTACAAATGAAATGCGGACAATGCTGAAGAATTTCAGGATACAGGATGAACTGGTATTTCCTAACCAGTAAACACATCGCTAACATCGACTGACAAAACAAAATCACCTTTTGACTTTATTAGTTCACTTTAAACATTTTAAAGTAAACATGGTGTTGGAATTAAGTTTTTCCTTATTCCCATTTCATCCAGTTTTCTGGGATTTTATCAAATGGCATTGGCTTCAACTGTAGCCTAGTATAATGGGAGGCCTAATGGATCGCTCAAAGTGATAATGTCCTATCTCTCTCCATCTGTCGTAGCTTTTAAGTGTAGGTAGAGTGCAGTGGCTAGGCCCATTCTGGACAATTACATGAGCCAGTGCTTGGATCGAGTTTCAGTGGCAAGAAATCAGAAGTCAACCAAACACTTTCATTGATTCATTTCTTCTAAAATTAATTAGAATATGCATATATTTAAGCAAAGAAACCATCAAAACATGACGTGGTGTGTTTGTGGCATGCTAAAACTGTGATGGCCCGCCAGTGATCCATGCTGGCGCATGGCCGAACCGAGTTGAGGACCTCTGCCCTTCAGCCAGGAGACAATTTGGCGCGGCGTTCTGGCATCACAAAACTGCACTTACTGGCCTGATTGGGTCGGATAGGCACACTTTGTAAAGCCAAAACTGCTTCACCTTGGGTCTAGGTTTAATTAAATTTAATGCCTGTGTGTAAACTGTAGGGGTGCACGTTATTCATTTCTCAAAACTATGTGAGGTCCAAAGAAGCTTTTGCTAATTCTTGTTCCTTCCCAGCACTTTGCCTTATCGCACATGAGGAATATAATAGTATTTATTTTTTCTTTGTCCCTCCACCTGATGCTGTTTTTCAAGCGCATTTCTATCCCCAGAGAATACTGAAATTATGTCAACCTAATTTCAACGAGACAATTTGTAAAATGGGGCTAGAAGTGGAGTCGTCTGCCTGTGCTAATCTTTCACTGTGCATAAATGCTGCCCTTAGTAAATTGTGACCTGTGAATTATTTTTTCCTCTTTTCTCATAATTTGAGCTATAAATCCACACAGAGAAACACAAGCCTGGCAGACATAGAGGAACAAAGTCAATATTCTACAATTAATGTAGTACAATACAGGACCTTGGGGTGTTAGAAGTGGTTCATGCAACCAATACTGACCCTAAACAGGACAACAGTCCTTATCTTTGATTATGATTCTGTGCTAATACAGAATAAACTCAGTTACTAAAACCACTTTATCATAACTAATACACATTTATAGTTCAAACTTGGAATGAGATATGTGAGAGAGCTGTGATGGTTTTTCATTATGAAGCTTCATCAAATCTTTACCTACTCAACATTTATGAGTTAGTTTGCAGTGTTTCAGCTCAGCATTATAATTCTGAGCAACAAAACTCTCAGAGATGGAACTAAATTGAAGAGCAATAACTTTGAATGTTGGGTTCAGGCATTTCCTAAACAAGCTGGTAAAATTAGCTGCAGCAGCAATAAGAGAAAGACAATTTTACGTCACAGGATTGTTTGAATACCCTCATTGAGCACTTTATTAGGAACAACTGTATTCATGCTTCTTCATGGTTTATTCCAATCACTCAATCATGGGACAGCTTTGCAGTTGTTGAAATAATGCAGATATAAGTTAGGAGACTCAGCTTAGGTTTGTCTTGAATCAGATGGCACCCAGCAGGCTGGTTTGAATATTTCTGAAACTGCAAAATCCTTTTTTGCCAACAATAGAAATCTGAAGCTGCAGTGTGCCCCTGACTCCCCAGCACAGGGTAGTTGTAGACTATAAGGGGAGAAACTAAATGTAACCCTTCAGTTCTCACATGCTTTTAAGACCACATTGAACCATCTTGTAATGGCCACTTCAAGCTTTAATGATAAATATGTTATGACCATGGTAAAAAGTAAGCTATACTTCTGTGTAACCAGAACCTCAGCTAAATACAGAAGTTCACCGGTTTCTCATTGAATTTTTTCAAAGTAATCGAGGACACAGAAAACCAACCAAACCCTCATTTAAGCCTTATTTGGGCCTATTTAAAAAATACAGTAAATGAAGGGTACTCAGTATGGAAGCTTAAATATTTCGGATACGGTTTGGTGAGAGTTGTATGCACAGTAAGAGAGCAAGGTGTTTTGAGGATAAGCCTCATTTTTGAACGCATACTAAAACCAAATCTTCTTGTCTGTAGACGCAACAGACTTTAGTGGTATACCTATTCTATCTGTACGTGTAGAAAGATCATCCTCAGTTAGTCATACATGATTAACAATGTCCTTTAAAAGCCCTAGCAGCCTTGAGAAACCTTGGGGAAAATTGCTCATTTGTATTCAACACTAGTGCGTTGAAGAACAGCATCCTCAGGATCTGGTTGAATAGGATATTTGTAACAAGAATATGTGGCTGACACACCAGCAGATATAATGTGGTAGAATCATATCATCATGGACATGCAACTGTGGAATCCATAACATGAAGAACTGAGGCGAGCCTTGTAGAGCCTTGTATGAATGTACTGTATGTAAGATGCATTAAAATTGGAATATACAGACAACTAAGGCCACCCACTTGCAGACCTTCAAGAGACATATATTTAGATACTCACACCTTTTGCCCATCTACATTTTTGTGTCCATCTCTCCAACATCCCCGTGCTACCTCGAAGCACCTCTCTTTTTCTTAGTAATGGAGACACCATGTAACCATGTCTAACCATGTGTGATCAACACAAATGGAGCATGTGAAAATTCACACCACTTGGTGTGTGAAGCCTGAAGACGTGTTGTTTGCAGTGAAACTGGGGTGGTCAAATAGTTTCACCTTACAAGAGCCCTGGCTTGGACCACTGTAAAACATAATAATAATAATAATAATAATAATAATAATAATAATGATAATAATAATAATAATAATAAAAATACACTTATTTATTTTTTACTAAATCTGAGATAACGGTGTTTCTCAAAGCAAAGATACAACAGCTGAACATCCATTCATCCGTTTTCTGCCACTTATCTGGGGATTAGTCGCAATAGCAGCAGGTCAAACAAAGAGGTTCTAGACATCCTTCCTCCAGGCTCCTGGAGTGTTCCCAGGTCAGATGAGATAGATTATCTTTCAGCATGTTCTGGGTCTTCTCTGATGCCTCTTACCAGTTGCCCCCAGGTCAACTGAGCACATATGAGCAGCATCTCTACTCAAAGTTCTCCACGGATATCGGAGCTCCTTACCCTGTATCTGAGGCTGAGCCCAGCTACCCCCCTGGAGGAATCTCTTTCAGCTTCTTGTATTCACAATTTCATTCTTTCAGTCACTACGCAAAGCTCATGACTAATGGTCATTGAGCGGTGGATTATGAGTTGGTCTTAATCTTCAGCTTCAGATAATGGAAAAAGTGACATATGTAAAAGTATACAAAACATTTTAAAGTAATTATTGAAAAGTATTTTTTTCAAATAATTGTGTTTCAGATGCAATTTGAACACAGTCTTAGGCACATTTAAGAAGCACAGTGAGCTAGGCCTTGAGTAGGAAAGGAAAACTCTCTATGCTGAGGTTGGAATTAAACCATCCTTCCAGGAATTTTTTAAATGTTAATCAGGAGATTTTCTTTTCCGATGTTCACTTCATTACAAGTTTAGCAGGGATTTTCAGTTTTGTAAGTCAACAACATTTTCAGCATAAGCCCCATGCATTATTCATTTAACTTTAATTCAATACACTTTCCACGAAGCTAACAGCGCATTAATTGATCAATGTATCCAACTCTATTCAATGGCTTTTATATTCACGTATATTGTCAATCAAATATAGAAAAATATAGTAAGTGGAGAAACGTAGAAAGATTCAATAAAGCTAGAATTTGATGTGTGGCATGATGTGTGAGCGTGTTGAAAGAACACGCACAGTTCTTGTCAACAAACACCAACAGATCTTACCTGATTGGAATGATATTGTTGTAGATTCCTCTCCTAAAAAAATTACTTTACACACAGTCTTTACAAATAGATTTTCAACTTAGCGAGTATTGTGTTTATTTATATGTCGCCCCTTGGAGAGGAGCTGTGGTTTGGGCTGTAGACGATTACTATACCTTAAAATTATCAGATGTGAGTTGGCCCCTGTGTGAACGACATGGAATTTAGCAGAACGCATTTCCGCACAGCCGGAATGTTGAAACCTCCATGGAAGTGTTTGCCAATGAAAGAAAGTTTTCTTTGAAGTTAAAAATGGCTGTGCCAGTAAAGGGAGAGTACAGAGGGGGTCATCAATAAGATAATTTCCCAAAATAATAATAAAGTAAAAGTAATAAAAAATAGGGTGAAAAAAGGTTTATGTGCCCTCTAAGTCAGAAGCCGCATTGTCCTTTCTGTACAGTGTGCGATACACACACTTTACACCTCCAGGAAATGGAAAATGCTTCTGTGTCCCATACTCATAATCACTTTGCACATTTCTCTCTTGTGTAGTGGGGATGGATCAGTGCGGGTCGTAGAGCAGGGTTGTTGTTTTTTTATCTCAGGAGAGTGCTAGTGTGTCTTGCTTTACACAGCCTGAGCATAAAATGTATGATTTTCTGCATCTTAGCACATTGCTCTCAAAGCATAAAAAACAAAGTAATACAGCAAATAATGTATATTTTCTTGTTGTGCCTTTGGTGGAAATGGGTTTGGCCTTGATTTGCCTTATAAATGTGCATTGCAAATGCCTGAGAACAGAGATAGATATCTGTCTGTCCTTTTTTCATGCACACTGACTCAGTAAACCAAAGAGTACAACAGCGCCCCCACCTGCCAAGGAAACTCAGGACTTTCCATGTCAGGAGGCACATGTTAACCCTGGTGTACCGGTCACTTATTGAATCCTTTCTCACCTTCAACATCTCATCTTGGCACAACGCCCCCCCCACACCAAACATAAACAAAACTCTACCCTACAACTTAACAGGCCAGCAAAATAATTGGTTCGCCCCAAACTCGCCTATCTGGATTGTACAGTGATCAGTAAAGACGCCCTGATCAGAATGGACCCATTTTATCCCCTCCACCAGTGCTTCCTTCCTGCAATAACCACCCTGAACAATTTTAAATAGACACTGCACTTTAACCTGTTTTTGTCAGTTGCTGTTTTTAACGGCCCCTTCTCATGTGACTATTCTGGAATGTGGTTTAGATTTTTTATTGATTATTCTTGTTTTTAAATATGAACTGTGTGTTTTCAAATGTTAGTTGTTTTGGAAAAGACAATAAAGTTTATCTATCTTTCAAGGTCATCTTGCTGAAGGAAAATAATGTGTATATAAAACACATTGGTGTATAAATATCATCCAACCAATAACGATTCAATAACATGATTTACATTGAGACAAATCATCTCAATGTGTGTGAGAAGTGTAGCAATTGGTTCCCTAACTCTTAGCAGTCTATTCATAGAAGCAACAGCAGAATGTGCAGTGATGGTTACAACCAGACAACATATAAGCAAGGTGCATGATTTGCCAGGGGTCTGTTATCCAGATGGGCATATCGGAGCACTGGAAAGTTGTTTACCCCACAAGGCATGACTACAAAGTCCTGACATGTGTGGTCTCAGAGTTTTATGTTTCTACAACCAGTCTAGAGAGATTGGAGGAAAAACTCTAAATCTTAACACAGTATTTTATACATTTGTATTTAGATATTTCCATATTTTGTTGTTGTTTAACATGTATTTTTACTTTTTGGTTGAGCCCATGTCCAATCCACCATCCACTTTGACATTAAATGAGGATGTTGAACCGTTTTTCATATAAGTCAGAAGATTACGTGTTGTGGCAAATTTAAGAGAGGAATCCAACTAGATCAATGTTCTTTGGGATTTTTCTTTAGAGGATAAACAACCTCACTTCCACAATACCCCTTTTTTTACCTTGCCCTTTTCTTCGTCAAAAATGACCATTCTAGTCATTAAAATCATAATAAAACACGGCAAAATCTACAAACCCTGTGAAAGAATAGCAAAACATCCATATTGAGGATGAAAAATGACTAGCAACCATGACCACACACCTCTATGCATATGTATTAACTCTGTAGTGCTTTAATCATCTAAAAGAGTGCAAGTTCAAAGAGTTAAATTAAGCTCCTGCACAGGATGTTTTCAGTGAGTTTACAGTGCTTACCTTTTAATAAAATATGAGTCGCAGTAGAATAAATGCATCCCAGTCCAGGCTTTTGTTGGGCTTTTTCACAGGACTCTGTTTCTATATGATCCTTGCAAATGGAGGGCATTTTATTCCAAACACACCTACAGAAGAGTCACACTTACATTATAATATTTCAAAAATCTCCCCAAAAGGAGCTCTCTTGGTTTGCATTCCATATAAATCCGGTTTCCTCACTTAATACTGTTGTCATGCCTTTCCCCCCGTGTTCTCTTCTGAAACCATGCGTCACACTGTTTAAGTGATATGAACGTGTCACTGCTCAGGCAGATACAGTGAGACACAAATTATTCTGCCCTGTAGGCATGCATCTCCTAAGTTACAGTACATGTAGATAGGATTAAGTGAAGCGTGTAACGGGACAGGTTTGCTGTGTTTGTATTTACATATGATAGTTCTATATTTTCATATGAACCCTTTTACCTTGAAAAAAAGATTAGTGAAATACAAAGGGACGCTCACAAAGCCGGATTTTATATGCATGTGTATTTGCGTGTGTTTGTTTTCTCCCTCTTTCAGCTTCACATTGACGTTACATGAAAGAAAGAAAAAAGCAGATTTTAAATACTGTGTGAACTTAATTAGCATTTCAGATACAAACATTATCAGGGAGGCACCATAGCTCAGTGTTTAACATCGGTCCGGGATTATAATATTTATTATTTGGGAGGAAGTGCAAAATTCACACAGCACAGTAAGACTCACATCATTTTAAACTTCCCCACAGGTGTCCAACTCTTTTTCAAATTGTCTGTGGATATATATTCATATTACTTATACTCATCATCTTTCACAATCCTTAACAAAGGGAATGGTTGTGTTTTTTTACAAAACCATTATTGAGCTGTTTTTATTCACCAAGGGAGAGAAACCTGGGAACAAATTGCTTACAATATGCACAAAGACAGAAAAAATATTGTCAAATCTTTGTTGCATATCCCTACTGTGCGTCATGTTTTATTCATTAGATTCTATCATTATTTTTATCCTAACAAGGACCTTTTTTTCTTTGATGTTTGAGCCTAGAGCTCTTTGCTCGTTTCGCTGTAATAGCCACTAGGACTTGTCACTGAGAATAGGCCAGAGTCTTGGGCAACCCACAGAGCCTGCAGCCAAACAAGGGCCATCTGTAAACAGGCAAAGTGAGAGGAGAGTGAGCGAGCGGGGGAGACAGGAGGCCAGCAGAGCAAGTTGGGAGGAGCCAGGGGGTGAAGCGAGGGGCAAAGGGAGAGGGAGAGAACGAGCATTAGGGAGACGCTGCAGATCTCGCGACCTACCTTCGGGTTATTGCAGTGAGGGAAGATATCTAAATGAATGGCTCTGAGAAGGTCGCTCTCACAGAAACCCCCTGTGGGTGATTACTCACCTCTGGGCTTTAGCCTTTTCAGAGATGGCCTGTGTCCACATGTGGCCCTTAAACACACTCACACACAAGCATCATCAAAAGTCTCTGGTGCTTATCTCATTAATTACAGTGCTGGCTTCATTAGCAATATGACGCACCAAATGCAATTGTGAAGTCAAGCATTTTTTTTTGAGTTTCCTAAATTAAAATTGTGCTTATTTGCTGTGGGGTGAAATGAATAAATCCTTTTAATTGTGGAAAGCATGCACAGTTAAACAATACACTATCAATAAAATGCAATACTCATTTGTGCAGAATGTAGAAACTTCCCTGGGCATTTGGGAAAAAAAACAGAAAAGTCCGGAATATAGTTTTTCAATCTATAAAAGAACATTGATGATGTTTTTTTTACAGATGAAATATAAACTGATCAAACCAATCAAGAAAATGTTTCCGTTTTTATCTCTCACGTGTTATCTCCTTGTTAACTTAATAGCAACAAAGCATCTCTCCTCTCGGCTCCTCCTTAGGTGTTGCTTTGTCAAATCGTATGGTTCGTAGTGCATCTATGGAAATGTCCGGGCTAACTGGTATGAACAGGATATAGCAAGTGGAAGAGGCAAGGGGAGGCATTTTTGTTCATAATATAAGCTCCAAGTTGACCAAATTAGTGATACATATGGGAAGCAGATTAGGTGTGTTGAAATAATGAATCAATCACGTTCTACTATCTCGTCGTCTCTTTCATTTGTATTAACAAGCAGGAGATCTTCAGGCTGGGTCTCTCTGCCGTATCATTATGAGGCTGGAAAATAAACCTGCTTGCATCGAGTTATGTTTGATGATTGAAACAATTTTCAACATCAAATTGATTTGGTGTTTCTCTCACTGGGATGTTTACCTAGCAGCACAAAACAGGGCCTTTCTGTTGAAGGTAACCTGGCACAGTGTGATTTCCTGGACAGGCCTTACAAAATGCAAATATATGCACAAGTAATAATTTGGTCAAGTGTGCTTTCTGTTCAAAATGTGTGATATAGAATGCACAGTGTGTGCTGCACGCAATTTTCAGAACATTGGAGGAAATGGCATAGGAGTGCAGTTATGCATAAGCATCTTTGAGAGCATTGAAAAGTGTGATATACATTCTATGTATTATTATTAGTAGTATTTTACCCTGGTAGTTACATTGCCCATTTTAGACCTTTTTACCAGCTGCCAGGCACAGTGGTGCATGAGGAAGAAAAAAAAACTCACTCTAGGTAGATGGGAGAGCAGACATTCTTTTTGAGGATTTTTTTTTTTTTTTTTGATTTAGCAGCAGAACAATGCAGTCAAAAGCAAGCCCTGAAATATGCTAGTGTGTCAGTTTATATTGATTTTCAATGGAAAAGTTTCAAGATTCAATGTCTTTATTTTCACCATATGCAGGCACAATGGAATTGTAAGAGGCTTCTCCCTCCAATATATGTCTATATTCAGGTGTATTCCCAAATAGTGCAAACAAGGTCATTTTTTTTTTACAGTCCTTGAGGGAGGAGTGTGTGTGTGGGATGTGCGTGTGGTTTAATCACAGTCCTTGATGTGTGTGAATGTTTGTCATAGTCCTTGGTGTGTGTGTGTGTGTGTGTGTGTGTGTGTGTGTGTGTGTGTGTGTGTGTGTATGTGTGTGTATGTGTGTGTGTGGTATGTGCACCCAGCAGTCGCTGAAAGTGTGATAGTCTTTGGTGTGTTTGTCACCAGTGTCTTTGTGTAGGATCTTCATTTCTGCCTCCTTCTTCATGCGGCCACTGTAGATTGGCAAGCGCAGGTCTCCACATGGTGGAGTAATTGGTGAGGATGCTTTTTATCGTGTTCTTGTAGACGTTGGCCATTCGTTTCTGTGGAAGCGGACACACGTCCAACTAAAGAAAAACAGTCTTTGTAGGGCTTTTTGGACGAGCTGGGAGCTGTTGGAGGTCCATGTCAGTTATCTTAACACATCGACTCCCAGGAATTTTAAGGTCATCTACGCTTTCCACTACTTGTGGAAAGCGTAGAGCAGCGTGTGTGTAGAGTGGGGAGGTGGTCTTTTCACTTAGTCCTCCTGAAGTCAATCATCATCTCCTTTATCTTAGAGGTGTTAAGGAACAGGTTGTTGTTCCTGAGCCAAATGGTTCACCTCAAGCCTGTAAGCTGTCTCCTCATTGTCCAAAACATGGTATGTATGAGTTCCCTAAATGTACAGCGTTGGCTGTAAAGTCGTTCACATTTTGACTCTTCCGGGTTTTGTCTTGAACTCATGTATTTAGAATTTTCAAATACATCAAACATAATGTATATTATTTTATTTACTTTTACTTTACACAAATGTACAGTAGCCTGGGCTCCCTCGTGTCCCTGTCAGTTAACACATGGGTCATCAAACAGACGTCACTTTTTTAACTGTAGGTTTACAGGACAGCTTGGAGTTGACTAAACACTATTGACAGAAAGGGAAAATCTCTGTAGCTTAGTAGCATTAAGGCTAAATGTTATATAGCAAAACTCTCTTCAAATGAAAGGCTCAGTCTTGCAGACAATGGTCTGCACTCACTTATTCAAAGATCTGTAGATTCTGTTTGTGTCAAGAGACATACATCTTGACCCCAACTTCTATTTGTATATAATAGATTCCTGTACACAGGCCAGTATTATTTAGTAATGTCTATCCAGACACAACTTTTGACATCTCAAACCCACCATTAGGCTTTCTCCTTTCAATTTAGGGGTATTTGATTTTGATTATCCATCTGCTAATTCCATCTTGAAGGACAAATAACCGATTGATTGAAAAAACAATGGATTAAGGAAAATTATAACTTTCACCTCGATATGGGCGATTATATCCTGACACATGGGCGTGATGTTAGATAACTAAACAAAATGGTGAGGCTTTGGCCCGTTGGTGTGAGAAAACCACTTGAATTGACAAGACGAGAGCTAATCAGTATTTTTATCTTTTTTGAAAGGCTGGTTAAGTGTTGAGTTGTGAAGTAACAGAGAATGAGAGTGGTCTGTCAGTGTTGATCTGAGGTCACACCAAGTTATTAACCTCTCTGCTTGAATCACTCTGTCACGGGTAAACAGCCATGAGTAAATAATTGCACTCTGCTTGCCCCCTGCTCACCTCTGACCAGCTGACATCTGCTTGAACAAACTTCCAGCTGCTTTTTCTCTCTCTTAACATCACACGTAGGTATTCTTCTAAATAATAACACCGACGCGATGTTGTTCTGAGGAAGTCCCAGGGGTTGTTTGTCTACTGGAGGCACGTCCATAAATCCCATCCTTTCTATTACAGTAGCTGTCCATATAGCATCTGACATCCTAATCAAGGGTTCTCCAGAGACACCTTAAAAATGTGATTTATCATGAAATATGGAGACGGCTAAAACAATGAATCAAAGCTATGATGTGCATTGTTTAATAGGTCCAGGATGATATAGGACAGGAATGTCATGCTCCCACTTAGGACCATTAAAGTGTATAAACATTAATTGGTCTCCAAATTTTCAATTTCACTGAAATACTTTGATGTTTGAACTGCTTTTGAACTTTCTTTTAGGTACATCTCTCTGTAGTTAATTGTATGTAGCCCTAGTCATTCCTATCCAAAGCCTCTTGCAATATTTTTTTTCCGTGGTAACTGATGGCCATTCTGTTGGTGATAGGCTAACACAGAGTGACAAAACTAAGGAAATATAAAGAACAATAACTTAGATAGATGGAGATCAGATCTTTCTGCCAAGACTTCTGTGCCGCACGAGTATTACACCAATAATCCAGTTGTTAAATCTTAATACATCCTACAGGACAAATTTCTCTTATATAGAGCTCCTCAGTCATTTTGACAGTCACTTTCATTAGGGGATTTGGATGATCAAACCAAGTTATAGTGTAAATCAAGGAGATGTTAAATTTTTACAGTTGTTACTTTTAAATATATTTGTTGCATTTTTTTCGTCTCACACCTTCCGGCAAATTGTACGTGTCAGCATGTGACATCGGAGCAAATAATGTAAATGTCAGGAGCAGTTGTGGGTAAAGTGGGAGAGGAATTAACAAAGCCTTCATGAAGTCTGTGTTGTGGCTGGCATGTCCTCCAATGTCTGGCAGAGCTGACATCACACAAGTTTCCACTCATCCCTTGCAAAGCTGAAGCCTGAATTTGTTTTTGTTTCTGCATTTTGTATGATTGCATCTCATGGTTTGTGTGTGGGTTTGCAGTGGGGGGCATTCATAATAGATAAAAACTATGTTTTGACTCTGGGAGTTCAGAACATACGTTGACATGTTTTCCAAATAATTGATGATTGATGCGCCCAGTCCTGCGGTTCCTCAAATGAAAACAATATAAACAATATTTAACGTTCAAAGTGTAACTTAGCGGAAGAACCTTCACGTTTAGTGTATGTGTTGCAGTCAGAACGAAACACCACACCCTGGAACGACAGAGAAGCAGCTTCGATTGGAGACTTACAACTGATTGATTCTCATTATTGGATGTTTGACAGGAAACTGAATGTACAAAAAGAGGAGAAGAGTATAAGGGAGACAATAACAATTTCTTCCCTGAGATCTGCTCAGTGTATCTCTTTCCATGCCACCCAGAGCCGGAGCCACATTCCATTCGATTTCATTTCTTTACTGTCTGTTAAATGAACCACTGACAGGAGAGAGTGAAGAAGTGACGGAGGGTGGTACCTTGCAGTGCGAATCCGGTGCAGTAGTTGTATAACTGATAAACACAGCCATCTCAATTGTGCTCACTGAAGCAGCACCGTGATAACTGGATCATAACCAGCTGATCTGGCTGCTGTACAAATGATCCACACTTATTTGGAGCCGCAGAGGCCTGGCCAAAACGGCTCTTTAGCTTTTGAACAGTGTCTTGCATCTTTCCTCTTCCCGTCCAATTATTATGCTAATTGATACATGGGCCGCTTAATACTCCAGAAATGCTGTGAAAACACTGATGCCCAGTGTTCTAAGGTTAGATTAACAATTTCAACTGAATCGGTAGAAGGCAAACTGCGCTGTGTCTGCTCAGGGATCCTGATCATTTTATGTTAACTCCTCTGGTCCAAATATCAATTGATGAATGTCCCCTGTTGGATCAGAGGAGCTATGATCATGTCGCGGGACGCCCTGAGCTCACCTCCATTAGAGCACAAGTGGGTCAATGTTTTTAAAACCATTTAAAAATGTACATTCACCCTTGTGGTTTATTGCCAAGTATTTTACATCATCTTGCAATGCAGAGAAGAAAGAGGGATATTTACACAAGCCTGCAAACATGAAGTCATGGAAGTAGTACTTTACATGCAACTGTGTTCCACCAGTTGTGCACTCATGAGGCATATTATTGTGGTATTAAATAGTAATAGCTGACTGGTAAACGTTTATTAGCCTGACAGGACAACCAGACAAAGAGAGTTATAGTGGATCATGAAAGGTCCGATGCTGTGAGAGGATAACACAGTTTGTGAGTCAGAATAAAAACCATTATAATTTTCTCGGCCTTTGTTGAGAAATCTTTTATTGTGAAGGCAGAATTCTTCGATCTTCCATCTTTCGTAGTTACGACAGAAAAATAATCCAATGTCCACATTCATGGTCACCTTCTATTAGCTATGTAATGTTTTTTCAAATCAGTGTATTTATGGTAGCAGCATACAGATTGTGTTCCCAGAGTTTGTAAGAAGTCATTGTTTGCATGTAGTAGTCCACAAACTGAACTGCAATGCAACTGAACTATTCCTCATGACTCTGACATTCAGTTACACATTTCTTGCAGGAGATGGTAACCACTCTCCAAAGTTACATAGAGCAAAGGCAGGCGTTAGGTAAAAGCGGTAGGAATGAAAGTGGTAGCTCTCTCAGTATAGCATAAAACTAATTTTGAAGCTGCTATTGAAGGTAAAAAAAGTTGGGTAGTGTTGCTTTAATTAAGCCCTCGGAGAGAAATGCAAAGAGGACCATGTTTGGGATTCGAGTGGAGGGGGTTGTCTGCCTCCACCCAGCACTACTTGGTGTTGTGCACAGAGGAAAGACATGCTTGATCCCCCTCCTGCTCACTTGGTGTAAAGATGTGAATACTAATCATCAGCAAATATTAATAACACTGCAGTGGAGGAAGCAGCTGTGTGAGGGATCCATTCATCCACAGACAAGAGCCAAAAAGGCTTGGGAACCAAAAGGAGACTCTATTTTGCATCTTAATCTCAGTTTTGTGTCTGACACATCAGGTGCATTGACACATATTCAGTTATGTCACAGCAGTTTTCACAATCTTTAAATGTATTCTTACGTACAGTCAGTAAATTGCGGGTCGTTTCTTACACTCATGAGAAACCGCGTTTAAACTGGTAACTGAATTTAATGTGGCGGCTGATCAGTGTAAAGCTGCTGAAGACGTCTTGTTCTGGCACTGGTCGACATATTAAGCTTTGATGTTGAATAAAATGCAAATGTTTTATAGTCTTATACCATTTCATTTCTCTTCATGCTGTTAAACCAGAACACTGCAGGGCAGCTGATATATACAGTAATTTAGGATAAATAAAAAGACTATAAATAAAGGAACACATTTTATCAAAAGCATATTGATGTCAAAACCAGTAAATATATGCATTTTTTGCCAAATGCCAGAGTGGATATTCCAAGTTTAACATTTAAAAGCCATACATTAAATGCGCTTGGTATTTCTCTCTTCTGTGTGATGATGAAGAACATTACAAGCACGTTTCACTCTTTATCAAAGTAGTGATATCTTATTTTATATTACACATGCACTGTGTTTTAATCAGGCTCATTGTATTTCACACAAATCCTTTAAAGCAGAAACAATGTCAGATCTACCTTGATATTGATATTGATAGAGAGGCGGTGGTCTTGTGGCAGAAACCTGGACTATGGGCAGAGAAGGTCTCTGGTTCATCTCTGGTTCGACTCCACGGAGAGACAACAAAAGACGAACCTGGATTGATCTGTCCAAAAATCCAAGAGTCTCCCTACCCTGTATAGTGCCCCTGAGCAAGGCACCTTACTCCCCCAACATCTGCTCCCCGAGCGCCGTACATGGTCGCTCACTGCTCTGTGTGTCCTTCACCAGATGTGTAAAAAGCAGAGATTAAATTTCCCTACCTGCATGAGTGTGCCTTTGCATGTCTGTGCATGTGTTTGGGACTAATAAATGGATCTTAATCTTAATCTTAATCTTTGACATCAGACTGTAGCATTAGTCGTAATAATCAGAAAGCTTCTCTTACGACTTGTAGATTGAATACGTTTAGGCAATTCCAACTTTTGTTTTGGGATTTGTGAAAACAATTTGGAGCTAATAAATAAACTATACATCTTTTTGATTTTAAGAAAAATGACAAATACGATAAAGGAAAAAAAGGACATTTACCCACATATCCTATTTTCGAGGGTTACTGGTAGATTACAAATTTGACATCCTATCTTCAGGTTGTATGTTACTGGCAGTGCTGAGGAAATTCAATTTGCCATTGTAATTGCTAATGTCTTTTTATTTGGTTTTGTTTCCTCTTTCCACATATGCTGTTTGATGCACTATCTGTAATCACCTGAGCAGGTAAGTGTATTTTTCTGTTATCTCTGTTTTTCAGTCCATTCAATCATCTCTCTGTCCTAAAAACAGCTGTGTGTCAATGTACGGCATGGGTCCTTTATCCATTCTGTTAGATTTAGGAAGCTGATATTGAGTCATGCAAAGGAAAAGCGGAAAGATGAGCTGGTGAGTGGTGACATTTATAGAAAAGCTTTTTCCTGAAAGCCGGTTTTGAGTCTGGCATGCAAACTCACTGTGTGATGTTTATGAACCATCATTATGACCAGACTCGCATATTAAGAAAGAATATATCTAAATTTCTCTCTCAGAAACATTGGATCCACAGAGCTGAAAGCAGCTCACACAGCGCACCAATTTATACTGGGATGTTGTTTTTTTTCACCCACAAAATCCTTTTGCTTTCAGAATAATTTGAAAGACGTCACACTCACGAAACATTTCCACACACGGTGGACTTCAACAACGTGACCCAAATGCTGTTGCATTCATGCAGCAGGCCGCTCTTGGCTTAGTTTCTTGGCCTGTGTTGTACTTCAAGACAACAACATTTATTTTTGCAGAATTATTTAAGAAGAATTAGGAAATTTAGTATACTCCTCCAAATGTGATGCTTCATTTCTTCTAGAGAGCTTCAGGGCTCAGCCTCACAGCTGAGCTGCACATAAAGATAACTAAAATGGACGTAAGAAGTAATTCTTCCTTCATGCAGAGTTATTGTTCTCAGAAACATACGCTCCCTGATTTTTGCTGAGAACTGAAGGAGGAATTCAGAGACAACATTGATAGCATGGACATGTATCTCATCAATAAACCTGACAACACTGGCCACATTTTTGATGAGCTATTTTGGTTTTCAGGGGGGCCTTGCAATAAAAGATGGCCTGAGGGCATCCCTGCATTGTGAAGTCTGAACACATTTTTAATCATAATGTGGATTAAAAATTCCAGGGAAAGGGTTTTTCTTCAATCAATTTCTCCATCTCTAAAGATGTTTCTACATAAAATACTACTTTCTCATATTTTTTTTTAATCATAACTCTTTATTGGAAGGCTGCTCTGCTGTTCTTATGGATGTCAGTTGGTCTTGACTATTGCCGCTGCTTTGAATGCCAAACTTGAACGAATGATCCGGATCTCATGACGACCTCTTCACTTCTCCTCTGAGTCTCTTCAAGCAGACCCAGTGTAACCATACAAACTGCCTTCTGCACTCAAGCCACATGCTAACATTTGATTGTGAAAATGTTAATACTGTATAATCAAATTGCAATTTGCAAACACATTATCCTTTTAACCAATATGCCACCAAGCACCTGAACACATCTGCTGATTACATTAAGAAGGGTTGATTAAAACATTGTATATTTAATATGCCAATTATCTCCGTTAGCAGTTAGGCTACATAAGCCCCAATTTAGCAACGGCGTAAAACTGGTAAACAGATCATATGATCTTACAGCTGCTGTTCTTTTGTTTACACGTGGGCTTCGGCTACACCCACCACACCCATTCTCAAGTTCAGATGTATCCGCCAATTCAACAGGGTAAATCAGACCAACTAGACAAAGTCAGACTATCTGCATGTAAGAAGTGTGACCCATTTTCAAAAGTTATTCCACATGCTAAACTAGATAGTGTGTAAAACTATAGGCCGCCAATCCCAGCATTCATGCTAACACGACCTGCCTGAGGTGGTGACAGAGAGCTGGAGTTGACTGCCTGAAGCGTTCTTTGGACCCAATGGGGTGTTACACTTGTGAGACAGATCCCTTTAGTAGCTAACCCTTAACTGCTGCAATTCCCATGTAGTAGTCAGGCTTTATGATCCCAGTCATCATTTATATATAAAAAATGTATGAGGTCACCAGTGTTGAAGATGAGGGAAGGCCTATTGTTTTTCACAGGTTCTGTGTTTAATTATAGACCCACTTAAATAAATATTTACCTCAGAAAAGGTAAATGTTGTAGTTATGTGGTGGGCATAAGTTGTAATCTATGTTTTCATTAGTATTGACTATTATTCCTTAGCTGCAGGGCTTGAACGCAAGGATTTCATAGCTTTACCATGCCATATTTTTCGACTCATGTTTCCTGCTACTACAAGGTAGGCAGTTTCAGTCATTTATATTAAGGATGTAAGCTATAAAAACAAGTGAAGTTTGTGCAAATACCTACCTGCACTAGTATATATTTGTATTGGAAATCCAAGGACATATTTTAAGAGGATGTGATAAAGTGTTGTACACATTCCACCAAGATGGAAATAGTCTTGTTAAAGGTTCAGTGTGTAGAATTAAGTGACATCTAGTGGTTAAATTGCATGTCAAAGCTGAATACCCCTCACCTCACCCTTCCCTTCCAAACTGGAAAAAGAATCTGTGGTAGCCTTTATTCTGTCATAAAAACTCAAAGGTGTTAAGTTTGTCCAGTTTAGACAACTGTAAAAAAAACTTTAAAGTTAAAGGTCCCATTGAAAGGTAAATAAACAATTAAATCATAAAAATTAGATTATCACAGTCTACTGTTGATTATTTTATATTCAAAATCTGCCAATATATATTAATTTCACCTAAATCTTACAAATTGGACCTTTAAATGATTAACTTACCAAAGACATACATTTTGGATCAGTTGGAATTTAATTTAATTGTAATTATAGTCAGTGTTGGGACAGTTAATATTTCATCTCATACTAATATATACTGGAAGTCATCTGATATTCTCCCGGTGGAAGACGGTTTCAGTGTCACTGCTTCGAATTGGGTGTCGGAGCTGTAACATTGTCGTGAATCCTATTTGCTTACTCATTGTTTAGACACTCCATCACAATCCTTACAGGGATTTTCAATAGTTATTCCTTCTTCTCGAATATTCAGTGCATATCAATCTCCGATGCTGGGGCCTAGTTTAAAGTAAAGGAATATACAGCCTGACAGAGCCTATCAGTCTATAGATTCAATCGAAAAGGGGGTCCTGAATAGTATCCCTGAAGATTTGACACCTTTTTGTAGTCAGGGGGTCCCAGAGGGCTGGCATGTATTGAGTTTGTTTTGAAAGCGATGCTTCCATTAGATTGCAGTCAGTCATCTGGCTCAGCGCTAACACTGGCAGAATGCCTGATTCAGCACCGCTCTGTGGGCAGGTGGGATGGAACATTTCACCATTCGCAAAGGACGTGAATAGGTCGAATCCAAACCACCTTGAATACACATGGTTTATGGAAAACACTTTGTTGAATTAACAGACTAATTAGATTGTTATTATATTTGTATCATTAATAGGCTGTCTATTCTTTTATATCCACCTTAAGTTAGGTACTAAATTAGTTACATGCATTTACATTCAGGTGCTGTTTAAGTTGCAGTGCTTTTTATCTGTGAAGCACAATTAACCCCTCCTCTCCACTAGTCTGTGCTGCAGAAGAGGAATGGCTTTTGAAATGGATTCCAGCTGCCTGTTCCTCTCTTCAAAATAATAATCAGGGTGTGTGATGTGGCGATTGAGCTGGGGGAATAAACACATTAATAAACATTATGCCATAATTAAATATTCAAAGGTTCCTATTGCTTTGAATCAGACTTTAATTAGAATCACTGTTTGGTAGTGTCTTGAATCCACTATTTTGAATTTCTGACCTTTTTGCCAAATGACAGCCAGTCACACTTTCATTACAAAAACAGATTAAGCCAGTCTTTGTGTGGTATATTTGCATTCTACATAATGGATGAGTAAAACCGAATGGAGTCCTTGCAGTCTCTTATGGCCCATCTGATCAGTCTGGCCATTCAGGCAGAGCCCTCTCTTTACAATTTGTTCAGTTCAGAACAAATTGTTTTTTCATGCCAAATGAAGCTTATTTAGTGCAGACCTTGTAACTTCAATGGATTTCATAGAACCCAGTATAGCTTGTTTATGCAAATTGTGCTTTCGCATCCACAGAAGATATCAAAACAAATTATGAGACTGAAGTGTCATTGCTGACACAAACAAGTGAATGAATGAATGAATAAATTAATGAAAGGCTACATAAACAATATTTGCCTCCACGAGGTGTCAGGACTTGCATCAGGACCACTGAACGAAACAAATGTCTTTGCGGCCACGTCTCACCTCTCGCTTTGTATCCTCTACAAGGTGTAGCCCAATGAAAGAGTTCAAACTGAATCCAATTAGTTAACATGGACACTGGTAAAATGCATGTAACTTGGCAGTCCTCTCTCATGAGGCCTATAGATGGCTAGCAGCTTGGTGAAATAGCATTTTTTGCATTGCTGTAACAGCTGCACCATAGTTTGTGTAAACGTGTTTCTGGTTTCACAGTGGTGGGCAGGTCATGGCTGTCAATGTGCTACACATAATTTGTCACATGGGCGGAAATTAGCGGATAATAACGGGGAAGGCCAACAGATTCAAAGAAAGTTACTCACATGCAGTAATATGCGTCCAGACAAAGAACAGAAAAAATTGGATCCCAACACATAGAGGGAGTGGGACGTCATTCATAGCTCAGGAGACCACTATTCCACCATATTGTTGGGTAGGCTGCTATAATATTGTTTAAAATCGTGTATACTGTTTGTTTCATTTAATGCATAATGACCACTAGGAATGAAGTACTGAAGGTGCAGATACCATAATGCTTTGTGGCCATATCAGCTACATGTCATGGTCAAGGTCTGGACCATTATTCTCAAGAGCTACCTCCATAGCCTTGTCCCCTTAATTCCTCTCTGCAAGAAAAAAAGAACCACTGTAAATTTGGCACGTTCTGAGTCAGCATGAGAGCAAAGCCATGAAACAAAAAATGGGAGCACTCCTTTTCGCACGACAGTATTTCTATAAGCTCTAAGATGCCCAAAGATTTGTCCCCTATCAGATGTCTGTAATAGGTGCAATAACATAAAAAGATGAACAATATAAAGTTCAATTATGAACCTCTCAGGCTTTCCCACAATCTGTGCAGTGAACCGTACCCATTTGTGCCACACAGCACACTATGTTTGGGCAAATGCTTTGTGGACAACACATCTGTAGCATCTTGTAAATCGTCTGTGTTCCTGTCTGTCTGACTCTCTGCAGTCAGTGTCACGGCGTCACCCTCTAATTGTGAGAACAATGAGAGCATTGCCACTGCCTCTGGGCAATTATCAGTTCTACACAAGTAAAGGTGTTTTCTGACAGAAAGCAAATTTCTGCTTCACTTAGTTCATGTTCGTTTAACTGCTGGACTGTTTGTGCAGTCCGTGTTGATTTGTTCCAAACAGCCAATACACCAACTGTACAGACGTCTGCTGAAAATGAGCCTGCAATGGATGCACAGTCAGTGTGTGTTTGTTTGTGCTGTGGCTCAGCCTCTAACTGAACTCAGAACTCCTCTGAAATTCCAGTTCTCTCTCTATATGTTGCCACTCTTTCTCCTTTTCCATCTGTCACTGCACATTCAAGAAGTAGGCTGATTTAGGCTGACCCAGGAAGAATATTAAAAAACATTTGAAATAGGGCTGAAGTGTGTATAAGCATCAGGTCTTATCGCAAACTTTCAAATAATTGTGACTTTTGATTGACTGCAAGAATGTCACAGCTAAAATATACCCATTTGTTTGTTTTTTTAATTACTTATTTTTACACACATCATGCAAAAACAGAAAGTAATATCTCATTATTCAATTATAATTGTTTTGTTTTCTCTTTCTTCTTTGTAAATTAAATTGCACAAAATGGGAAAAAATAGCAGTGTTTCCACTGCTTTCAAAACACATTTTCATAAATATACTTTTAACTTCAAGGTGCATCTTTTCTCTTAAAGGCTCTGGGATAAAGAAAAGCAACATGCCTTTTGCATGAGGGCCACTTCTTTAATTAGAGAGCTTGCCTTCATTTATTTATGACTCTTTCAAAGAGGGACATTTTCTGCAGTGCATGGTTTCCTCCAGAAGTTATCTGTGATTAAAAAAATGAATTGCACCTCTTAGTATAAAGTAATAAAGAACAGTTGGGGTTTGGTGAAGACACTCTGCTTCAGCATTGACTTACAAATCTTTACTTCCCGTTATTTACCTGATTTAAATTTACACACTTTCCTGATGTAATTGTTAGTCCCTGTTGGGGAAATCCTTTTCTTTATCTGAAAAAAAGATGAGCTCAAAGGGGGAAATGTCTTGCAGGTCTTTCACAAGTATTTCCCACCTTGTTAGAAGACAGAAAGAGGAACTATATCACATTGTTAGTCAGGTGAGTGAGAGGCTCACAGGTGGGGGCTAAAGGTCAAACCTTTTTTCTTAATGTGGTTTTCAGTTCTGAAAAAAGCCTCTGTCTTACGAACCATGAAATCCTTTTTAAATCGCTTCTATGGCTGCCCAGGATATTCCTCATTTCTTGCCATAAAGAAAGATATAGATGTGATGAATTTTTTTTTTATTATTTTGGAGGTAGAACAATGCTTTTTACTTGCATTTGATGAAAAGGCTTTGGATAGCAAATGCAAATGTACAAACAAAACACCAAAGAAGCAAAATACGTATTTACATAAAAATATGGTATGTATTTTAAAACCTTTGAAAAAAAAAGGACCTGAGCTTCTGTTATATGTTGTTCCAACAATAAATACACATACAGCAGGAACACATCAACATCATGTTGTTTCCTTTTTTCTTATTTTGGCCACAGTTAGCTTATGGCAGTCAACTCCAGCTCTCTGTGTTTCACCACCTTAGGCAGAGGGAGTGTTAGCATGCAGGCTGAGATGGGCCGCCTATAGTTTTACACACTTATTCAGCATGTGGAATAACTTTGGAAAAATGCATTAAATACATACACAATATATATTCATGCATCTCTATATTCTCCAATATGTTTGTGTGCAGTCAAACTGTGTCAAGTGTGCAGTCAAACTGTTTGCCACATGTGTGTTTCACATGATATTTATTGGCAACAAGCCTGTGGTGCTGTTGTTTTTGGCACATGAAGTGCAGGCTTTTAATCAGAGTTATTAATCTAACTCGCCTGCAGAGATGTCATTGTCTTTAATAAACTAATTTCCTTAACGAGCATTGTCAACTGGTATAACACCCATGTTTTTCCAAACATGGGCAAAGAAAAAGTACTGCGAGGGCAACTTGTGACAGATTACATCATATGACGTGAGACAGTTGTGATATCTCAGTGTGGCCCTGAGGTAAACATTGTGTGAATCATGTCATGTGCTGGGCGGAGAAACATAAATCCTTACATTAATTTGCATAAACATACAGCGGTTGTCTTTGCTCGGTGAAAGGAGGGTGTATTTCTGTAGGTGATGGTGGAAATGAATCCGCCCACAAATCATATCCATGTACAGCAATTTGATGAGGCTATGAAAGCCGCATTTACCTAAACGGATCCCTCCATAAATTGCCAATGTGTCAGTTTTCCACTCACTTAAAATGCACATTACAGAATATTGAATGCTTTTATCTTACGTGCATGCAACGGTTATTTCTCATTTGAAAGAAATAGCATATGTTTGGCTGAGATGTATTGAAACTCAAAATCACATTTTTTTTATATAATTATTTTAAAGACAGTAATCTAACACTGTGCCTGGTTAGGTCACAAACACAGTGATACATCCCCATAGGAGGAAGCTCCTGACCGAACATCATATGCGAGGTCAGTCTTGAGTTATGGCTGATACACAAGTGCACAGGTGTGTTTCTCCTGCTAAGTCAAGAACAAATCATGATGCTATAGAGTAAATCAAAGACAGTGCTTTGAATGCCCATCAGGATTTAGTACCTCTGGCATGTATGTTTTGTTTTCCTCCTCCCTGGGATCAAGCTGTTCTTTTGTACTTGTTTGTTTATCTTCTGTATCTCGACTCCCCTCGGCTCCTCTGTCGTCTTACCTGCAGTGTGTCTGTGCGACAGGCCCGCACTGTTTTCTCTCGTGAATCCCAAACGTTCTGTCAACAGACGACCATAAGTTGTGTTTACGTTCAGTCAAAAGTCAATGTTTCATATTTCAGGATGAACAGTTCTTACGCGTATATATGTTGACGTAATTGTATTTTTATTTTTGAACCTATATGATTGAATTTACTTTCTGTGTTGGTTTGCATCCATAAATAATCTCCGGTGTACATATTTGCTTCTTCTATCATCAGGTGCCAAATAGCAAATACCCTGAACGACATGTCATAAAGACTTATGACTTACGATACATATTTTTACAGCACAGGAGCAACAATGTATGAGTACATAATATCCCATGTCAACATGTCATTGGGGAACTGCTCTACTTTCGAGCATTGTAATGCAATGGCAGAACCTCTGTTGGAGTATTTGCAGCTCTGTAGCAGAAACGCACCGATCAAACCTGGCTAATGAGAAAGTGTTACACAGATAGGTGATGTCCAAACAGGATCTGTCGGAGGTCTCAACAACAGGCTTCAGGAAATGGCCTGTTGCTTAACCACATCAGAATTACTCCACAGCATTACAAAGCCCATTACAGACGTGTTCTAAAACAGACTCCAACAGAATTGCTGGTGACTTTTTAAAGCACAGTCTAAAGCACATTGCCCAAGTGTATTTATGGTGTGTCAAAATCCACTTTTGTTAATTTAATGGCCGAAGAATTGGTCACTGTGCCAGGCACATGGTTCAGAGGGGTTGCACTTAATGTGATTGTAATGTCCGTGTGTAGGTCGCACGTGTGTTTTGGATGCAACATCTAATAAACCAATCAGACGGCCATCTCCCATTCCCTGTAAAAGCAAGGTGAGCTTGCATCTTGACAAATTGCTATTATAAAGGTCAATTTGCCATGTTGTAAGAAAGGATGCTTCTCTGCGGAGGAACCAGTTTCACCTAATGCACGAGTAGATCAGATCGCTCTGTCATGACGTCAGTAAGGATTTTTGTTGGTCCAAAGCACAATCGTTTCTGCTGCCCTTGGATAACAAGGCACCAACAAAGTGTCTGATCGCATCTAATCTAAGACCAAATGTGGAAAGGGGAATTTGCAATTGAAACAACTTGGGAGAATTACGACTGTGCTGGATACGGCTTTGTTGCCCCATGATTAGAAATTGACAAACAGAGGGAGCATCTCTAAAATAATCTCAATTAGAATGGATATTGTAACGTGTACACATTTGACCACAACAGGTTGTTAAGTTTATAATTCTAAACCAAAGGTGTATCAGTGGGAGTTGTTTCATTGTTTTTAACAAATAATTATGTGCATTGTACATTTTGCTTAGCAACACACCGCATCTTATAAATCCATTTCATCAGCAGTGTCTTAAAAAATGTAAAGTCATATCTAATGATCCAAGATTTTTGCTATATTTAATTTGAATTAAGTTTAAGAAATAGTTTGAACCACAGTTATAATATTTTCTGCAATAAAGATATACAAGGTGTTTTACAAATGGGAGACTGCTACCTTGAGTTTACTCACTCCAGCCATGCTGCTGTTTCTTCACAGAGCTCCATACTTCAATACATTAGCCTTGATTTTTCCCTCCACAATGATACAACAATTCATTGATTCTAGAAATGCCATTCTTCACTACAATTCACTGATAAAGTATAAAACTCCATGTTTCATCCTTAATGAAACACAGGACTCACCTGCCCTTGCCTCAGTAATACATCATGTTAACTGGAGAATGAAGGAAGAATAATGGTTTGGCCTGTTGCTGCCACGTTTCTGGGGATTTATCAGTGAAAGCCAAGATGAATGGGCGGCCCCACCTGACTTCAAATGTATCTGTGATGGAGACACTTTCATCCACTTGCCCTCTTTGAGCAGTAAAAGCAGCTTCTTTTTTAATTTGTTTAACTCATCCTTACAATGCATGTGTAACTGTGAGACTTAACCTGTGTTGTAATGTTGGATGTTTGAGGCGATGGTGAACTTACAGAACGAACGTGATGAAACGGGCAGAACTTTGCTTCACATCCACACATGAGCAAAGGCAGTTTTCAATATTTGACAGACACTGAGATAACAGCTGCTCGTGTCCTGTGGTAATCTGTTTTTCTGTTTTGTTCATATGACTTGAAAGGAAGGTTTTTGGAGAAAATAAAAAAGAGAAATTACAAATACAATGTTGATCTTCAGGTTCCAGGATGTTTGTTTTCGACATAAAAGCAACATTATTGGTTTCTGTGTAAAATCTGGCGTTTAACTTACATAACTTCTTGTCCAAGCATTTGATCACATTTATGAAAAATTCTCTATAATACACAACCTCAAAATTTGACGGTCTATTTCAGAGAGGCCTTAATCCACTGTTGCCAGTATTTTGTTGCTAAAGAAAGTACAAATTATCATTGATATGGAGAAATACTCAAACTATATTGTTTGCCCATGAGGCCAGAAAACACGGCCATTGTTGTAATTTTCTGCTGCGGCTTGGGAGGCCAACGGATGCGAAGAAAGCTTTCTATTAGCTGTCAAAGTCAAGCACTTTGACACTTTGGCTTTGACTTAACAAATGTACCGTAATCGTGCTATATGTTTTAAATTGTCTGCCTATAGTATTTATCTGTCCCAAACCATTCAGAATTGAATTAAACCTCAAACTGTGGCCTCAAACAAATTGTCGAGTCCCAGAACGTGAATAAGTCGATGTGAGTTCTTATTTTTTGGCCACTGACAAATGGGAAAGTTGTTGCACTGGAAAATGAGAAAGTCCCAATCATGATCACTGGATTTTGAGAAGAATTGTTGGGTTTGGTGATTTTAAAGAAAATAACTGTAGAAGCTCAGCTAGACTGGAACCATTTAAATAAGCATACATTTTTTATTCAAGACTCTGTGTTTCAGTGATACAGAAAACGTTAAGTATTAGATAAGAACAAGCAGTTAAGTTTATGATGCCGCAAATAGGGTCCAGTTCATTTTGGGAATGATAGATGTGTGGTAGATTGCTCACACAGATTCTCCTGTAATTGAACATTTTAAATATTTCAATCAGACTGGTTATATATACCATTCTGCAATTGCCCAGGCTTGAATATATCTATAACAATACAGACAGAAGTTAATTGAAACTTTGTGTTTATTATTTGCCAAATGAACCATGCAACAATTTGAACAAAGGGGGTGTGCAAGATTCAACTAAGTTTCTCTGAGGGGGGGAAGGCTACTGAGGTCTTGGGTTTGATCCTGACTTGCCAACAAATTTCAGAAATATCGCACTCTCTTTCCCCCTCCCCTTGACTTTACGCGTGTCTTCATTGGAATTAAGATGAGAGCACTCAGGTGTATAGATGAGGGGGACTTAATATTTAATTAATAGGATCTTACATATACATACTTTGGGTTCATGCTGATGAGTTTGTTTATTAAATGCTGCTATTTCATTTGAAGAGTTTGAGTGTTCATTTGGATGCAATTTAACAAGGGTAGGATATGGGAAGACAGCGCTGTGTGAGTGCCGACTAATATTAAGATGGCATTTCCGGGGGCATATATGAAAGTACAATAATGTATTTGCAAAATAAAAAAGCAGCAGAGATAGCTTTGAAGAACAAGAAACAAACTTCAGTACATACTGTGATGTTTTAGGGACATTATTCTGTAGTTTAGCATTTCTTCCTGAAATGAGAGGTTGGAATTGCACTGCTCTAGTGTTTGACTTGCTTTGACACTAGTATTTGTTCGTCGACAGCAATCAGTGTGGAGTGTTCCACAGCTGAAAAGCGTGCAGATAAACCCGGCGAGACAGGCTGATGCACACTGATGGGATTACTCTGTTGTCGCCATGGTGAACATGGCCTCATTAGACGTGACCTTCTCTTGGGCCACAACAAAGGCCTTCAGACAGATTATAAGACGTTGTTGTGTGCTACTTAGATTTTAGTCTATTTTTGAAATCAATTTCCCTGCAAGATGAAATGTGAAATGCAATGAACCATGTTGAGTTTTGCACTACTGGAGTTTCCGGGGTAGGTCTAGCAAAACCAGAACCGCTTGCTGTTCCCTTAAATGCCAATTATTGGCAGTGATCGCCAAGGCTGGAGTTATCGTCAATTTTAGTATTCAAGTATTTTATTGACTAAATACTTTTGCGTGTATGTGTGTATCCGTGTGAGAGGATGCGTTTGTGTGTATAAGTTGAGTCATCGTGATGATCTGTGAACTTTATTTACTCTATTGCAATCGTCGGCACTTTTGGTTCTCTAAACGCGCTTGTTGTGCAACAGTAATGGTCATCCATGTGTTTATTAATATATAATAATAATACTAATAATAATATTCAGCCATCCACTGTGGCTACTAGGGCTGTGTATTGCCTACAACCTCACAATATGATTCATATCACGATACATGTTGCTTTTGAATAATGACCATGTCTTGCAGAGAATTAACTTAAAGTTACTTAAGTTTTTACTTACTTAACATTCTGGCCATTAAAAGATCTTACAAGTCAAACAAAATAATTATTTTCAGCTATTTAATTTAGTGACTTTGTTGTTCAGTGTTAATGTGTAGATCCTGTGGTAAGTGGGTTGTTTGTGGGGACTCTTATTTTGAAAGGGTTTTTTTAACGGAGGGGGGTTCTGTGAGAAGAGTTGTTGTGGAATGAAACAGATAATAAACGGGTTTGATGTCCCGAGTTAATGACCCTCTATTTTGTCCTCTTTCGGCTGAGGCCTGATACAATACGGCAACAAAATGCTCGGCTACTTTATCTTTCTAGTTCCAGTAAAAAATAAAGGCGATGCACAGAAAGGATCTGTCGCTCACGTATCTCTTCCCAAGATCCCCGGATACGCTGTTTTTAATGTCCCTCGTAAGTGCAGAGTCTGTTGCTCTGTTACATGAGCGCAGTTGCACAGCTGGGCAAAGCTTCGAGGCTAAGAATTTGAATCAATTATTTTTAGTGATTAATTTACTTGAGGAATCGTTTTAGCTCTATTCAGCACTCATGTCTGTTAGTTGTCAGTCCGTTGGTTGGGAAGGAAAACAGATGAGTAGAGTTAGCCCTGACATCAGTGTAGCTTTTTTAAATCCGTGCATGGTTATTTGAGAGTTCTCAAGGATCTAAGCTTTAGTTCCTCTCGTCGTTACACAGATATACTTTACTACTACTACTTTAACCCATAGCAGTTATCCACAGAAAGACTGGATGTCAAGTGAATCAAACTGTCTGTAATGCCTGAGGTGTGGATGAGAACTCTGTGTTAATATTTTGGCCTGCCTATTTCTCATAAGGTTTATGCTTAGTTGATATTTTATTTTTAGTCTTGCATCTCTATATGGAATTAATTTCCAACCAACATCAATGGACAATTTAAGGAAAAGATAACTGATAGCATGCTGCTTTGCACCAGTTGTACCGTCACGCTCTGAATGTAAAAGCAGCATGGATAGAGATCACGAAGCTGGTGAAGGTTGTGAGGTCATGCGGAGAACCACGCACTGTAAAAAGAAATCAGCTTGATTCCAAACTTTTCACTTAAAGATGAGGGTTCAGCCAAGAAAGATAAATGCCAAGGCCTGAGAAGGAGGCTGCCAGTGTTCTCTCCCACACCGAGCACATCGTAGCTCCCATTAAAGAAGTGTTGTCTCTGGCATCATTTGAGGTGGGAGCACTCACATCATGGCCAACTATTTACTGCCCTATCATTTGAAGGCAATCTATCTGCAGTATACAATTTTTTGGGGGTATTTTTAACCTCATGAAAACGCTGTAATCACATGATAAACATTCATAAGTCATCAGTTAGAATAACAATTATATGAACTTTGAACTTATTTTATTATTATTTTTATTCAGTGTTGGGCTCCTCAGCTAATTCTTAAATGTCCAGGCCGATATGATGCAAGAAGCTAAAATACAAACATGGGTGAACACTCAAAAACCTGTGTGAAAAAATACACAAGCCATGGCAGAAACTAATTTAAAAACAGAAACACATTTTTAATAGTTTGAGAATGTGAAACAGAGTGAGCTTGCATGTTGAAAACTTCACACACACATTCACCGAGATTCAACATGTGCCACAATGATAAGTGAGTTAATGAAGAAAACAATAAGGATGTTCACTCAGTGATGTCCATAAAGCCCACAGCTAAAAAAGAAACCATCTTGTTGTTATCAGTGGAGAGGCAGGTCGATACAGCATGTGCCTGAACACGAGTGACGGTCAGTGCTGATGCAATGGTCTGTTAGCTCATTCGGGCTGGTTGTATTATCCCTGGTCAAGTCAACCAAACTTAATCACATTAGTATAAGCTAAATTACATTGAACTATACTTTTCATGTTAACATTGAAGCAGATTATTTCAGAATATGTAAAAGTGTCTCATACTGCCAAACCCACTGGGTATCCACTCCCACCTCTGAATGGGTTTTATCCGGTGAGGTTAATACATATATAAGACATCATATGATTTTTACTTGCATGCTCTGTTCTATTTGAGAAGGATGAACAATTTCGCAGATTTATTTTAAAGTTGTTCAGCTTTCGATCATTTTGCTAATGCCAAAATGCCAACTACCACCTAACTGCTCTGTTATGCCTGCCATGCAGGATAACAAACACACAGTAACCATGCAAAGTAAGATTAATGTGGGTAATTTCATGGCTTTAAATCGTTGAGCTATTTTAGGTTAATTTGTCTCTTTGGTGGTAAACTAATGTAGTGGCGGCCCTCAGTGATATGAGATGCCTGCAGGTAAGTTTCATCCTACAGACATTTAATCAAACAAGTAAGCAGTGGTGACCAACTAAATTGATGTTGGTCACCAAATTTTTTCTACACTAGGTATCTAACACACTATAGTCTTTCTCTCGTTGTATTCCTTCTTCCACGGCCTCACATTGCACTGGGGTCAAACAGAAAATTGTTTCAGCATGCTGCATGTCACAGAGGATTTGGATTCTGTTTGATTCCAGGGACCGCTAGGATCAATTTCAACCTGGCCGGCTCACTGCTTGGGCAGCTTCTGCGGCTGCCATTCCAGGGTACTGACCTGGATTACAATGCTCAATCAATGGGATTCAAAGAAAGCAAGAGATCGAAACTCACTCGTTTAGCATATACTGTACACTCGTGCTCATTCTCCCATCTGACCCATTTTCACTGCAATTTTCTGACTTAAAATATCTATTCTCCCATGCGTGTTCATCTAAATCCCTTGTGACATCTAATGGTGTGGCAGTGCACACACACTCATGTGTTCCTCTCCCTACTGTGCATCTATCTACCTATCTATCTATCTATCTATCTATCTATCTATCTATCTATCTATCTATCAACTATCTATCTATCTATCTATCTATCTATCTATCTATCTATCCATGTGGCTGTCACACGCTACAAATACACAAATTGTTTAAACGCTTACAAGCAATGCCATGAACAAAAATTTGTATGGACTCATAATCATGCTAACCATTTCATACAGAAATATCCCTGGTCTTGTTGAGTGTTGTAGCAAATACAGTTACCCTCGGAAAGCAGCTGTGCTACACAATCAGAAGGTTATAATTGGAAAGGAAAATGCAGTCCCCAGCTGTGTGATTAGAGCACCAAGACCCAGGTGAAAGACCATTGTCCAGGGTTATTTGTTTCCACACTTGCCAACACAGTGGCTTTCAGAAAAAGTAACATGATAAACCAGTTGTATCTCAGAAATAGTGTGTACAAAAATTAATTTGAATTATTGCCTGGAAAGGTTTATGTTCTCTAATGTGCAGAAAACATGTCATAATCCAGACATTAACACTGGTTTAGAGTATGTTAGTGCTGATATATTAGAATCATTGATTTATTACACAGTTTGAAAGCAGATACTAGTCAATTATTCTACACAGAAATAGACTATTATACTTAAGGTATCATTGCAGACAGTTGCTTTTAATGATTGCTCTTCATGACAGTTATATTTAATATTTCTTGAAAATTGCATTCATTATGTTTACTTATGCGCTAAGGAAAACAACTCCTTCAAACAAAAAGGTTTCAAAATAACAACAACAGCGCATGTGGTTATTTCAATGAAGGATTTAAAAGATCTCTTTCAACATAATTATCAGTGGTTTTATGCCACACCGACCAACATCACTGCCTCATGGGTCTCATGTTAACGTAATAAAGACAGTCAATAGTTGTCAGGGTATGACTTTTTTGTGCGCGCCACATTATATTCCACTGCTTTCTCACTATCATGAGCATCGCCAACCCTGCCACTCATGCACCGGGTCTCTGTGAAAGATCAGAGGGTTCCGGTTGTGTCAAGTGCCTGTGGATGGATGGGTGCTTTGAGGCAAACAACCATGCTTTATGGCTCCTTGGTTTTGGAGTGGCAGTTCCACACTGAAGTGTGTCGAAACAACAATGATCACTCAGAGCTGCTGATGCAACCCTTGACAGCAGACACGCTGGCTTTCATGCATACGCACAGACGTGTAAACACAACACAGATAAAACCTACCTTCTCAATAGCAGACTAATAACAATCTTGTCAAGTCAGGTGAGGTTGTTGGAGCAAAATATATATATTTTTTTTAAAGCTGGCCAAGGGGAAACTGTGGCCGGTCTCGTTGAAGGATGAACTCATCAGGACAATATGCACAAAACACAGATAAGCACAGATTTAGTAATTTTCCAATCCCATCCAGGGACTGGCAAAAAAATAAGCACTTCAATGCAGCCGAGGCTCAAAGTGTTGCAGGTGCTTTCTTACACCGTTAAAAATTTCCCATCAAACATTCCTTGTCTTTAAATAGGGCAGAGAAGAAGGCAAGCAACACACAGAGAGAGAGAGAGAGAGAGAGAGAGAGAGAGAGAGAGAGAGAGAGAGAGAGAGAGAGGTTCAAGGACAAAAAGGGGAAATGTGATTGATCTAAAGGGAGATGTGTCTGGCCAGGCTCTCAACCCTACCCTCCCTTACCAACCCTGTTACAGCCCGTAGATCCAGCCGTCCTACCTAAGTCAGTGTGATGGAGGACCTTGTCTGCCTCTGTGTTGAAATGAGAAAAGAAAGGGGGAGTGCAATTGTACAGGCAGTTCTGGACAAGTCTGGGAGTTGGCCGACACAGACAGTAACCTAACAAAGTTGAAGTTTCAGGGCCAAGTCTAATAATATCAGATTTCTGCCTCCTATTATAACACATGGCATAGATTTTTGAGGCAAGTGGACATAGTTTTGAAGTAAGGAATCCTTCCTGGGGATTTATAAGGAATTCGTTATTGATTGAATTTGATATTTGGCCTGAAAATAGTCTTAATGTTGTCTAAAAGGTGGTGATATGGAATTATAAGCCCCATCAAACATGGTCAAGGATACCCCTAATCTTAAGTACTGTGTGTAGACCTGTGTAATATCTTTATCGCAGTTTGTACATTCATATTAGAAAAACTATTTACTTTCTAGGCAGCACAGTTAATACAATATCCGCCATTTAGAGAGACTAGCAGTAGAAGGATTAAGACATAATGCTCTAAATCTACTTTGAAATACGCAAGCTTGCTTCATTTTTACTGAAATAATAGACCAAGTCCACCAATCCTTTTTTGGCAGCTGAAATAGATGAAATACGGCCTGAACGCTCTGCCCTCACAGCACAGGCCATACATCTTGTGGATTTGAGCAGAATCGTTTATCCGTTAGAGGAAGGGCGAATGGAGCTATGAGTAGGAGTGGGTGAGAAAGGGTGGCAGAATGTTTTCTTGGCTAGCAATGGGTGGGGGGTGGCACTTAACTCATTTAGCCGCCCTCTCAAAATGAATGTAGCCATTTTGTTCTTCATGGCCTAAGACTCCATTGTGGTGTCCAAGACCTCCCTGAGTGACTTTGTGAGCGGAGTGCTTTACTTTGTGAGTGATTAGCAGGAGAAGGTGTTCTGAGATTTAATGACTGCCAACTGAAACAAAGGGACAGGGGAGGTGACTGAAAGAGATCACATGCTGGCAGAGAGGCAATAATCAGGCGTGCAAGAAAAGTGAAAGGATGAGTGACATTCTCGGAAGTGTAGAAGGTCAGAGCCGGTTTGGAGATGGGGTCCCTTGCTTGTGGATAAATTCTGCTGAGAGGGAGACAGGTACTTTGTTGTAAGGATAAGGAGAGGGTCTGGTCCGGCCCTGGTTCCACTCTAGCGTGCCCTCTGGTCCTCCCAAAAAACGCAGGCCAGCCTGTGGACAAGCTTGGCATTGCTGATGAGCTTGGTGGACTGGAACTTATGCAGCAGACTGTAACCCAGGCAACAGTCTACCACATGCTCCTGAGATTGTTCACAAAATGACAAGTGGCTGAGATGAGAGCCTGCTGCTAAATCATTTTTGATGTATTCATTCTTTTATTTTATTTCAGAGATGATAATTCACACCGAGGGGAGTTCATGCCCCACTGTTTCTTCCCTATTGATTATTTCCTTTTTGCTCTCTTACCTTTGCCCCTTAACACTATTATTTATAGACCTAATGTCCTGGAGATATTAGATCTGATGGACATTTGCCTTCGTGCACTGCAAGATCTGCAGAGCAGGCAAATGGACACATGATATTTGTTGTGCATTCTGAAGTGTGACAAATTTGATTCTGCTGTACAGTGACAATATAACATATTAAAACGAACTAGTTTCAGTTTATTCAACGTTTCTAAGTAGCTTACTGAAACTTAGTATTTTCATTTCAACTGTGAGCATGGCTGTCCGTAACTGCAATTTAATTTTATTCCAAATTATGTATCTTGCTGACATTCTGATCTAATCATCTATAGTAGTGTTAGCCAGTTATGTTCAGCTCTGCTAATGTAAGCTAGCAGCGTTATGTTTAATTGTTAGGCCAACATTACCACTCATGGCTGACGGCTTCTTGCAGCTCCACTGAAGCTTTAAATTCTGCACCACACTCATCTTGATGGGTTGTTGCTCTTTAACGCAACTGGCTTTGTAAACATTGAGTCACTGCTCTCAGTGTGGTTGCAGGAGAGAACTGCTTTATTTATGTCACGACTGCCACATGTTAGCTAGACAGCTAATTACCAGTCCACATCACATTAGCACATGCTAACACACATGCATGCTAATTTAAAACTCTTCCTACTGACACTTAGACGATGAAGAAAGCAATGAAATGAATAGTCCGTTTGCAAAAAAGCAAAGGGATCAAGACTCTAAGGCACATCAGAACCAAATTTAACCTTGCTGTATTACACAGCTTAAATTTATTTTCTATCAAGATAATACGTTTGTTTTTAACAATAGAAAATATATCCATTAATTTTAGATGAGAAACTCTTTCGCTTTTGGAGTGAAACGCATCAGGTGCCAACATGTTTTGTATATTGATTTAACAGAAGGTATCAGACATTTTGTACTGTTGTAGTTGGAGGGGCTTAGCTTCTGTGCAAGATTTAGCCTCTCTACCTTTGTCTCCAGCTGTCCAAAAAGGACACAATTAAAGTAATTAGAAAATGTTATGCATGAAAAGAGGAGTCATAGTCCTATCACGAATATAGGCCACGGTATAGGGCACTTCTCATTGTGTGATGTCAAGGAGTGGGCAGCTGTCACAGTTAATAGTTAGAGACAGCGCCACTGTTAATGGAAAAGGAAAATACCTGCTTCTGGTAAATTACCAATTAAAAACTGAAATATGACTTGCTTTCAATTAGTTATATAATTATATAGGTGAGTGGGTGGACCTTGTTTCATCGATCCATCAGTTCACAATTGTTTTTGTACATTGTCGAGTGAAATGAGGGGGAGAGAAAAGTCAGAGAGCTCATAGCTTCTGGTGCCTGCTGCAGACCTGTGCTAATTTCACGGCCCCTTTTTTCATTATTTAACCACACTGCAGTGTTAGATCTTGAATGTCCAGACTGGCTGAGCAAGTCATACCACTGGATAATTCACGTTGGTGGTGGAACAAATTCGGTAGCTCGGTCATGTTGGGAGTTGAACTGTGTTGCTGAGGTGTGGGACAGGTACTGCAGTGATGGTCAGTGCTCACTGGTCTATGGTGAATGGATGGTTTAAGCTGTTTCTTTGGGGAGCCATTTTGAAAAGTAAGGAATAGCTCAACTCTCCGGGTGCCCTCCAGCCTAACACAGCCGTGGTGATTGGGTGATGAAACTTTCAGAGCTTGAAGTTTACACCTTCCCAGTGCTAACGAGCCATGGATGTTGTCCCTGGCATCAATAAAGAAAGAGCTGTTCGACAGAAATGTTGCTAATTTGCACGGGTCCCCACTGGTGCCAATAGCTTTAGGGTATCCTGTCTTGTGCAGTACAGATCTCATCTATCTCTAAAGCTGTTCATGACGGCAACAGCATGTGTGAAGTTGGGCTACTATTCAAGTAAGTTGTACAATAAGGTATATGTACATTGTTTTTTCATTATTGTTTACATAGGGGATTCAATTTGGCCCTCCATTAGCCTGGGTGTGTTTAAAGTCAACTTGCAAAGCTTTAAACTGATGTAATTATACAACAGTGGGCGAGAAGAAAATATTGTTTACTGATGAAAATTGCACATTTTTCCATATTTTTTTTAGTGATTCCTTTTCCTCAGTTCATCCCAGCGACAGACTTTGACAGACTTTGAAAAACAAGTTCATGTCTCTTGTGTCTTAGGTTATTTTAATCATTAACCCTTTTTCCTGGAGTGAACAAAACTGTTTTTTCTTAGTTTTTGAGTCTTTCGGCTTTTAACACGATCATTTTCCGAATTTTTATAATTAAAATTTATTTCACATTCAGATATATAATCCTGGGACACATTGAACCACAATTTTCTGCTACCACCTGATATATTTTCCAACCGAGAGACAAGTGGGACAAAGAGCAATCTGGATAAGCAGATTGTGGAGCTCGGGTGGCTTAAATTGGCATCGTACCCCCCTCCCATTCCACTGTCGCCAGCAACACTGCCAGATTCTCCATTCCAGCTTTCTCAAGCTCACTGAATTACTGGCTTGAGGCTTCGGCGCAAACCCTTTTTTTGGAGACTTTTTTTTCTGGTCTCTGTAACACACCCATGAATATAAATATCATTATCTGCTGACTTTAGGACGCAAGGCAGATTAAAACAAGATTATCTGGCTTGCTGTTTTTGTTTCAGGCAACAGATTTAAACTTAAATGTTAAGATGAGAGAGACCATGGAATAATTTACATCCAGCTGTGCTGTTTGTTTACATGTCTTGGGGTGTCGTGGGTCTAGTTAGAGTTTGTGTACATGTTTTTGAGTGTCAGTAATTGTCCTCCTCCTCTGTGTTTATGACTGCAGTATTTAAATAATGACAAAAGGTTTCTTGTTTCTATAAAAGCTTTTGAGACCCATTTCAATTTGAATGAGAGGACTAATACCAAACATTAGATAATACACATAAAGCCGCATCAGTGATACCGATAAAGTTTTTTTTTTTATTTCATGGCGGACCACCATAGTTTTGACATTTACACCATGAAGCCAAACATGTTTTATTACATTACGATTCCCTGTATGTGGATAATGCACACCATTACATGTTCTACAAGCGCCATCAAATGGCTGACCAATCAAAAAAGACTGGGCTTTAAAGGGCGGGAAGTCACCAAGCCCAGACATTCATATTTGACTTGAAACTGTGTAATTTACACCTCGAGTAGAACTGTCGGTGAACTATCCCTTTAAAAAGACCGGCGCTGAAAGCAAGCATTTAAGACAGAGGCTGGAAAGAGGAGCTGCAGCAATGGACAGTATGAGGAAAGGGATGCATTTCTAAACAGTATAGCAACTAAACCATTTCAAATAAAAATTATGAATCTACATATGAACATAATATGTCTCCTTTAAATCACTCTTTCAAAACAAGACATTAATGTTTGCCCCACAAGTCAAATTTAAAAAATAATGTGATTGCGCAAACCATAACACATCTTTTTAAGAGATATTTATTGTACATATAACCACAGGTATGAGATAATACAGCACACTGGAATAATCTGATAGTCAAATATTAGATCACACCTGCATTGGACCTACTTTTCCCTCATTGTTTTCAACTGGTTGAAGGTTTAGGTTCTCTCGCTCCCTTTGCCTAAGTTTGTTTTATACCATTTTCTTCCTCAACTTTGTCATGAATGCCACCAGGTCTGTCACCAACCGACAGTTGACAAAAGTAATCTGGGAACCTTTGACAGGGTGTCAGCGGTGTAGGCAAAGGCCTTTGTACACAGCACGTCTGAGTTAATGGCACACTCTCAGGGGAGAAGGTGAATAGCCTGGGAGATAGAGGGGTGTGGTGACAGCTCAAAGCACGGGGACACAGGCCTCATCATGTGATTCTGACACGGGGCACAGCAGGTAGCTAGGCTGTGGCTCTCGTGACAGCTGCAAAGAAACAAAAAGCGTTCATGCAGATTTCCTGATGGTTACTGTATCTTTTGTAAAGACAAATGGAATTGATAGATACTCACTGTATTTTTCAAAACTTCATATTTTTCTATTATGTGATGCCGAGGAAAAAGCACAGGAATGCCATGTGCATACGTATGCTGTCACACATATCTGTGATACCTCCTACATCCCTAAGCCACAGCGCTATATACTCAGTTTGAGTGCAAAATACTGTGACCCGGCCCCTCCGGCATTCTGTTTATTTGTTTATTTATTTATCTACATCCCTTCCCCGAGGTTACTGGCAGGGGCTGGGGACGGTATTTACTGGTGTGGAACAGCAGGAGAAGAAGCTAATTTAAGTTTGGGCACCAGTGAGGTGTGTGGCCGGCCCCGAGAGGCTGCAGCTCCTTACCTATTCCATTTAGGGTTAGAAGAGAAGAGGGGTCACTGGGGCGATCCACTGCATGGGATTAGACACAGCATTTGGACACACACATACACACACACAAACATCTCTCTCGCTCTACCTCACTGCCTCATCCTCTCGAAATCAATAAATAATGGCATGGGGACAAAAATGCTTCATCCAGCAATATATTTGAGTGAGAATATATCGTATACTGTCCCATAAAGGAAGCTTCAAATTATGAGCCCAACCAGCACTTTTGTTCAAAGAAAGAAAAAAAGCTCAAAAAGACTATATTGGACTTGAAATCTATATTTCAACATCATAACTGCTTCAAAGCTCAACACGCCGATCCACTTGCATTAAAAGTGACATCAGTAACTCAACTCTTCTTAAGCATGACGGATTTTGAAGAGTTTTGCGGAGAGACAGACACCGAGTTGTGAGAACAGGATTTAAGAAAGAGAAACTTCTACGAACCTGTGACAAACCTTCTTTGGGAGCTCGGGGCAAGGTCATGGAAGTATTTTCTCAAAGTTCCTCTGAAGGGACAGGTGCAAAACAGAAACGGCGGATTCTGGAAAACTGATTCTTCCACCATGATATCTCCATTTCGCCACCCACTGTGAAAGCCAGTCCGCTGCCTTCCCCTCTTCTTTCATACCACCTGGAAACCGTGAGCTGTCACATCTTCTTGGTCAACTCCAAGAAAAACAGGGTATTTTTATAAATAAAGTTTCAAATATTACTGGAGGATTAACCTACTGAGCATGAAAATAATCTCTTTAGTTGACACTCGTATTGAACAGCAGGAGTATTGACCCTCTGCTCAGGGAACAGAGGGACTGTAACAGGCAACATTTCTAAAGTCGACTGATAATGTTGGCTGATAATGTTGGCTGATAATGTTGGCCTAATTCTCCATGAGTAAAGGTTCTACACTTGCTGTTGACATAGCAACGCTGACTTATTATATATAGTTTTGGACGCACATATAACCACTGCAATAAAGGCACAAATAAATGTATCGATTTATTTGCTCCACTTAGGTCTGTTATAATATTAGATCTGTGTCATGTGCCGAAAGATACTGTAGCAATATATCTGTAGTTCACAGTTTCATTAATCAAAATAATATTGCTATCATTCAGTTTCAAATTGAATTTGGTATATTGTGTGTTTGTATCTCTTATGGCAAATTAATACAACAGAATATTGGTACTGCTAGGGTTTACAGATGATGATTATTTCATAGTAAGAAAGTGTATAGATAGAGATTGGTTTGCCATTAATGTATTAGATTTATTTCCTATTTGTTGCAGCATGTATTGTATTCAATATGATTAAATTTTTACTCATGCTGAGGTTTTAACCTTGATAAATTGTGATTTTTTTATATGGGCTAGACATATAACATTTGATTGATTATTAAATTATTATCAAATTTAATTTGCCTGGCTATAGATTCACGTTAAAAATATTTTGCATATGATCATCCCTTATTCTGAAAACAGAGAGAACATATGTTATAGTTAAGACAGGAATTATTTATATTATGTCATTTCATGGCAATTATAAAATGTTGGTCTTACATTATGACACAATGTAAATGACATACAATTTTTTACAAATAGCAACAACGTGGTATAAAGCTTTTATAGGTTTGTAACATCCACTTAAGAGCATTTACATAAACTCAGTTTACATGAAATAAAAATATCCAGATTTAGCTTATCCATTAGAAGTAATCAGTGCTTTGTTTGCCATGTACAAACCTAGCCAAGCTCTATCTGGGTCTAATGTTCCTCCAAAGCTGTCTCTGACACATACACACACACACACACGCACACACGCACACACACATATGCATACAAACTTGCACATGCAACAGCCATATGGCCATTGGGCCCATGAGTAAGCTGTTGTATACGGCCTCCTCCATGCTCCAGTAGGCCTGGATTGGACAATCTTTCTTTGTTTTTCCTTTTCTTCCACATCAGTGTAGATGACACTCAGACTATCCAGGGTCTGCTGCGTGCTGACTAAGCTAACCACTGTTGTTGTTTATGTCTCATCTCCACAGTGCTCATCTCAGGTCAGTTTTATCTCCTGTATAGGAGTCGCCTGAAACCATGCGTTGAGTGCACGTGCAGTGCAGTATCCAGCCTCTCATGTGTTGGTTTGATGTCAGGAAGATTACCTGATTCGACAGTGACATCTTTAGGAAACAGTCTCAAATGTCTTTGCCTATTATAACTTAAATGAGCTGTTGTCTAAAATGCGCACTTGTGTCTGTGTGAAAGCTGTCGCACCATTTGTTACACATGCGAGACGGACCTGCATAGTATCGACTTCAATCCTGATTGAAATTGACTCATCTTTTTTCCTGACTGGACCAATACTTCAGCTTTAATTGTTGTAATATATTAGTGTGTCAAGGTAATCACATTACATCTGACTACCAAATGGCCTCAGAGCCTGCACTCCATATTCTCTGACACCCCAAAAGTGACATTAATCAATCAGCAGATCTATACGCAGCCGCGCTCTATAAAACTTTGCCTCATTCATCTCTGTCTTCTGTCTGCATTTGTTTCACAATTCTCTCTCAAAATCTTCCCTTTCCTTTTTTTTTTTTTTGTCTTAATGTTACCATCAATGTTCACGTCCGGTCCATGTTCAGGCTTCTTATGCCTGTATTACTGGTTTTGTAGTTACATGCAATGGTACATCCACCCGGGAATAGTTCTCAACCACTCTTATTGTTTTTTGGGGGGGGTTTCATCTTTTGATGTCTTTGTTCTTTTCTCTAAATCTGAAATACTAACTTGCACCATTGTGATACATTTTTTCTCGCTTCATGCTTTAAATCTGCACTTGCTGCAGCGATAATAAGAGCAACCAGGGGACATCTTTTACCATATGTACATACTCAAGCTGAAAAGGTGTTCTTTCAGAATAACAAGATCTATAATCTCAATGTTCCCAAACCCAGTGCCTAAAGATCCAATTTATTTATTTATCACCCATTGCAGCGGTTGTGTTTTACGTAGCCACTTTGTGATGACAGACAAATTATACTGGTTGTAATTCGATTTCTGTCACTCTCTCCTCCGGACTGGTACATTTTGGAAATGAAACAAGGAACAGGCTTGTTTGATAGTAATGTGCCGTATGTATCGCTGAATGTGAAACGTTAGTTTGACTATCACAATGTCTTCTTATTACGCGATCGCTTTAAATTCATCTGTAGATTTTCAGCTCCTCTATTTCTCTGTATTATTGCGTGAATGATATTCATTTACTAAAATCCAAGTAAAACATTATCAGAAAAAACTTAAATGTAAACGAAAAGAAATACATTATTCATATACATAAAGGATTGGATGCCAGTTAACAGATGTGGTCTTCCTACAGACATGCACAACTCAATTCAACAGCAATTTACAAAATGAGCTACCTTTCAGGGGGTTCAAACTCCTCCTCCAGAATGTTATCATCAGCATACATTACGACATGACTCATCGGATATGCACCGCACACAGCGCAGGGATTAACTTAGAAAATATTAAATAATCAGTATTTGGTCCTGGGTGGTATTTCTTAATGAGGCATAGCAAACTGTCATTGTCTGTAATAAGCCCTTACATCAGACTAATCCATGCAATTTGCTATTTGCTACTGTATTTTATTTTTGGACGTTGTCGTCCTTTGCATTATGTTGGTTAAAATAGTTTCATGGCGATGTGAGTCATACCATATGGCCATTGGTAAGACTTGTACTGTCTTTTGAACCATGATAATTGGTTTGTTTTTCTTGATGTGCATATGCATAGATTGTGATATCATATAGTGTACCTACATAAATTATGAACATTGGTATATACTCTAAATCTGATAATTCCCTATTATTTCTGTTGAAATAAGCTTGATAATAACATTTAAATAAATAGATTCTGCCTCTATATGAGCAGAGGAGGATGAATACAGATGTGGGGTATAATGCCATTCGAGCCAGTGGATAGCAAGATGCTGAAAGACTAGTATTAGGGAGAAGATTGAAATGGATGAGCAGGAGGTGCAGGCAGAGATACGAACGGTGAGGCCTGATGCTTCAGATTGCTTGGTGGTTGATCTCTCTCACTTCTCTGCTTCTTTAATATTTCCTTTTTTTGAGGAAGTGGCCTTGAGCCCTATGTGTTGCTGACAGACGGCCCACTGCTGATGCAAGCTAAGCTCAGGGAAGCACGGAGAGACAGCACAATCAGCATTCACAGCACAGGAAGTGGGGGGAAAGAAGGGGGATGGGGGAAACAATTTCTAGTGACCTGTCATCTTGCTATCACTGAAATACATGCTAATGAAGCCGTGGTTGCCTGGTGAATGTTATCACTTTCAATATTTTTCTAGTGCATTTCATGGTGTTTGCTACATTTATTTGGTGAGAAGAGCATCCAGCATGCGGTGTGGTTTCTTTTCTATGCTCCATTTCACGCTTACAATTACATGTTTGAAGCTGTCACAAGGATTTCAGGCACTGTCACCCTGCTGTTTTTTGTTCATGACACCTCACTTGACATTTGGAGCCTCTCTGTTTCAAATCTCCTTTTGTAAAAAGCTGCAACAAAGCAAGGAGGAGCAAGAATTGCATACACACAATGTCAGCTGGAATTCAGCAAAGAACCTGTGTAAGTGGGAATGGGAGCATGTTCAACCTCTGCTTAAAAGCATGGCAGACAGCAGGTCTGGGAGCTGCACAGCTCAGTGGGAAAGAAAGCCTGTTTGTCTGTTTATTCCATTGCTCTTTGTTTATTTTTGGTGTCATCAACATTGTGTACACCCTGTACATGTCATCTTGAGGGAGAAACATAGCAAGACATTTTTGCCGCAAAGAGTCAGCAGTTCCCGGGCTCCCGGGAGGTTACACGAATCAAAGTCCTGTCTGGATCAAACCCAAAAACCAAGCAATCAATGTACGTCAGTCTCTGTGGCCTTATAAACCAGGTCCTCCCATGGACTCTAGTGTACCTATGCTCTTCACAGGCAACCCCTTTAATTTCCTTGTGATTTATTGTGCCTCCATGCTGGGGGACAGCTGCGGCCAGAGGTACTATTTTTTCAGTGTCCATCCATCCGTCTACCCATCAATACTTCTATACTTACTGCATGTCTCATTCTCATGACATCATATTCCAAGACTGCTTTGACGACATTTCCTCAGATTTGGCACAAATGTTCACTTGGACCAGAAGATGAGTGGATTCAATTTTACTGGTCAAAGGTCAAGGTCACTCTGAACTCACAAAACATAGTTTTGGACATAACTTAATGCAGATTTCCAAAACGTTAAATAGAATACAATCGTAAAGTGATGATATTTTCAGCAGCTTGACTGGTTGCTGGAGGCTTACGACCCTGGGACTATAATTCTAGCTTTATCATTAGGAGCATGTCGTCTCATGTCCTCTCTGAAGCATATTTTCTACAGAGTATGCTAAACATTTACCATGCTGTAAAATTTTAGGACCGCATCTGGCCCTAGTTTAGTGACTAATTTGCTAAGACCTCACATTTAAATCATGCCAACGGCAATTATCTAATTGGAAGAGCAAGGAAGACTGATGCAGCCCTATACTTCAGGTCACACAATGTGTGACTGACCTAGAGGAATGATGTTACTGTAAATATAAAGAGGAAAATACAACTTTTAAAAGACTGATGTTTCTAGTCTTGTATATGACCTTGACTTTTTTTCACCTCAACATATGTTCAGTTTTAATCCTTTTATTATTTTAGATGTACACTAATAGCAAGCGTATGGATGAAGTGAACAGACTGACACAAGAAGGTAAATAAGCTATTAAGGAATAAATTAACTAAAAATTAAATAAATGGAAAATGATATATTTGAGGCAAGGTTCCTGACTATTTTCCATAGCAGTCATGTTTGCATTTATTCCTACTATTCCTTTTCCTGTAAAGCATTATTTCACATTCTAGACCTGCCATTAACCCTTTACTCCAACTTCCGTAAAAGTATTTCAATAGTGTTATTGTTATTCTTTTTTTTATCATTTAATGTCATGATTTGATTGCTGACTGGAAATCAGTGTAGGAATACAGGGCCTGTGAGTCTAGTTCATTGAACTTCTTGCTATAGATCAATCCCTTTTCATATATTATGAAAAGAGTGGCTTGTTTTTTTTATGGATTTACAGTTGTTTGCCTTGAATAACCTGCAGACACCAAGCACTTAAAGAAGTTGTCTGCTTCCCATCATAGGTATCACAGTTTAATGGACACGGCTAAGCCCCAGTGACGGTGCTGTGAGGTGGAAGGGGAAAATAAAGTGTGACTCACCGTCCTCCTGCTTTGGTTTTAATGTTGTAGTGTGAAAGTGCCTGTGATATAAAATCTAAAAACTCATCTTTATATCTCGGTGCTAAATTTAAACATAGTCATGTAAATAAACAAAATGAAAAATCAGCAATGGGGGAAGTGTGGGTGAGTGAAGGTTGTTTTTCAAATCCTTTTTGCTTGTTGTTGTTTTCAACCAGATCCTCTGCTGGACTGACACAACAATCTTCTTTTTTTTTATCAGATGGCATCATAGGCTCCACATACAGCCGGACATGCTTGAGACAGTTCCTATTAATAATTGTATACAGTAGTTACCCTACATGATTCAGAGATAAAGGGTGTCTAATCATTTTTCGCATTATGCTAATACCATGCAGCACATTATGGGAGAGTGATAAAATTCCTGGTAAGCCTTGCTAATCCGCCCTAGTGCTAAAATAATGATTGCTTTTTGTCTGCTGTTGAGAAAGTGTTCCACGCCATGTGGGTCATGCGCCGCCTCTCTCTCCCTTTCTCTCTCTCACTCTCTGTGCACCTCACTCTCTCTGCATCTTGCAACAAAGGCCTATTTGCCACTGTAAGTAAGCCGAAGGCATTCCTATTAACAAACAGCGTATGGACAGAAACATGCACACAAACACACACACATACAAACGCACACGCAGGAGTTTCTCTTCTCTGTTACAGATGCACCCCCCTCTATGCCAACAACACAGTTGTTAACTTTTGCCGGAGAAATCCGCAGCGAAACAGGGCATTAGAAGTGCATAATGGAGAGAGGATTTAACAGTCTTCATATGGTTATATGCCAGCAGACATCGTACTGCACCAAGTAATAATACTTGACTGGGACCCAGAGGCTTGTGTCCTGCTGAACACACCTCCGCCCTGGCTGCTGTTTTGTTACTTTAATGGATCTCTGCTATGTTGCAGAGGGTTATGGAAAGTAGCATCCATTTGCTGAATATGTATCATATCACATGCCACTTCTGTGTGCGAGACATTGAAGGATGGAGAGATGCCTGTTTGTGTCTGTGCAGCTTTAACTGTGGCTCGAGCGTGTTAGGAAAGCCCGGAGAAGCGTTCCAGCTTGATAAGACCTGGTTTGGAGGCTCCTGTGTGAGTAAGCAGGCTTGCAGAATACAAAGTCCCTGTTGTCGTGCTTTAAAATCCATGTGTGCTTTTGCCACAGTTGCTTAGATACTACATCATGGCTATCTGACCAGGCTCAGCATTTAGCCGACTGAAGTCACACAGCAGAGCTCAGAGAGTATGATAGTTCTGCCCCTGCAGTACAACCATATATTACTCTTGTTTGTTGTTTTATTTTTAGGAATGCATCATAATTAATAAGCCGGTGATATTGACGAGATAGTAATATTCCCAAAGGAGATATGAGTAGACATGGTGATAAAAGGATTTGGAAAAAAACGGTGTAAACACTGATGCTTGATGCTTGATGCAGATACATAACATCAAAGCATTGTGATGTAAATTGCCCCTTAAGATCAAAGCTGTCTCAAGAGAGATGGGGTTGTGCAGTGGGTTGGGGGGGATATAATCTCATAGTGAATTACCCCCCATATACAAATCTGTTTTTTTGTGTGGGGGCAGTAAATACATTTTGACTTGTCGTTATACTTTCCCTCCATGAACACAGCCCACATTATGCATTCCCTGCTCCAACTAAATGCATAATTAAAAAATAAGCATCTTCCTGCATTTCAAACAATCTCTCTCTCTCTCTCTCTCTCTCTCTCTCTCTCTCTCTCTCTCTCTCTCTCTCTCTCTCTCTCTCTCTCTCTCTCTCTCTCTCTCTCTCTCTCTCTCTCTCTCTCTCTCTCTCTCTCTCTCTCTCTCTCTCTCTCTCTCTCTCTCTCTCTCTCTCTCTCTCTCTCTCTCTCTCTCTCTCTCTCTCTCTCTCTCTTCCCCCAACCGGGCAAAAAATCAAAAGGAGCCCTCTCTGTTAACGTCAACCACTGCAGTGTTGTGTGCAGCAACACGTGCACAGATGGATGTCTGTTGCTTTGATAAACATTAGACCACATGCTATCGATTGCTCTTTACCCTGATTTGATGTGTGTGTGATGGCTGAGCCGCATCTAGCTGCGGAGGGGGGGCTGCGCCATGGGCTGAGACCACAAGCATCAGCAGGAATGGAGGCCCCGCAGAGAAGCAGGAAGGAATAAGGAAATGGAGGAAACTTGCCAAGTGGGAAGGCTAAAAGGGCAGACTGTTTAGCAGAGAGAATGGATGGGCTAGTGGTGTGAGGAGTGTGGGGGCACAGCAGTTGGAGAATTTGTTTTTTGAAGCAACCAAATACGAGGAATGTTTGATGAATCCTTCACTGAGGCGGTAACCCTTAAGAATAGACAAATATACAATATTTGATCAGAGGCACAAGCACTTACAGTGCAATGCAGAGCAGTGACTAAGTGGAAATAGGGAAACAGCCGAGCCATATTTCAGGAACCGTCGAGTGAAGAGCAGCATTGCCTCAGCTGCTGGTAGTCTGCCATCCATCAGGTCCCTGCCAGCTCCTAGGTTGGCATGCTCCAGGGGTAAGAGGCAGAGATATGTGTTTGTCGGGCGGAGGAGGGGGGTTGTCATCACTCGTCACTGCTGCCTTTCTAACCGCAGACATCAATAAACCTTCTGATGGTGTGTAAGTCTGTAAGTAAGGAGCCTGTTTGCTACAAATTGGCCATGTGTCTGCATTCTGCAGCAACTTTGTAATCAAAGAGCCCACATTTTGGCCATGCACATGGCCCAAACAAAAACATTGGGTCTAATACAATAGATTCACACTTTAATGTTCTGAATTTCCATTATTTGTCTCATAGCGTGCACCAATGCAGGACCTATTTTCACCTTCTGCCTGAAACACTCTACCCCGCCTACCAATGAGCCCAGACCGCTTTGATTGGTCAGCTCACCCACTCTTCTGCCATTGGTTAACTCCCTGGACTGTGCGTCAGACAGTGTGTATATGACACACCATAGGAAAAGTGGAATACCCAAAGCCTTATATGGGCACTTTTAAGGAGACGTCTGCGTTAAGTTTTGCTCTGCCCTGACGAAAGATTAATTTACTTTTAATCATAGCTGCTCCAGTAGGATTCCTCAGAGGGCTCCGCAGGCAGAGACGTAGAGTGCCATTAGACTTAGGTTTCAGTGGCCCTGAAAATTCAAGCATTCGCTTAACTGTCCCAGGTGAGCTGAAGCCTGAGCCCGGCTAGGCCTTAATTATCCCTCACACACTTATGGCGGTTAACTAAAAACCTGGTTCCCAAAAATGGCTGTGAACTTTCTTTCATCTGTCTGTAGATGAACCAACTGAAAAAAATAAAAATCAAAATATATATATATATATATATATATATTTAAGGTAAATAACAACTTTAATTTATATTCCACTTTTTCAGTTCAGTGTACCAGAACTACTGGGAAAAAAAGATTCCCACCAGAGCCTCATATTTGTCCTACTTGAATCACTCTTTTAATCACAAATTTTTCTTACTGAAGCTTGCCAGTTTCTCTTGCCGTTCACTGCCCAGGAAAACTGAAACGCTGCTCAACAGTCCTATATTTAAGACATTTAAAGAATCCATCAGTGATGCAAACTCTTTTTTCCCTGCAAGGCCAGTAGGGCTGGTGTTAAATGTGGTATTATTCTGTCAATTATAAAACAGCATGTACAGAGAAAGAATAGCCTTGCCCACACTTAATGAATATTCATGCAGGTGCAAATTGCATATATTGTACCGACAATATGAATCTAAGTAAGTGCAACATATCATTTCATCTGAAAGCCTCCTAGCTTAGAGTATCCTGTCAGGTCACAGCTGTGTTTGGTTTGAATACAATGTCTTGCTAAATGGAATTCTAGAATCTCATAATGGAGCAATTCACAGTCCTGGTATTTTAGCCCCTAGTCGCAGTACTTGAACTTCAAAGTAGTGTTTTTGTTTTTATGTATATTGCATGGTGTTTCTGTGGAAATCCTTATAAGCAGCTTTCCCAAGGACTTAAAACAGAGAGATAGATTTGTAGGTAAGGCATCACAGTTGCTTGGTGTAGGGCATTTACAATGATGTAACAATGGTTGCAACACATAGACCAGGAAATATGCATCCATTTTAAGATTATTGAGAAATGTAATATCCATGTATTATAATAATCCTGACTGCTGCACTTTAATAATGAACCCCGAATTTGTTTTACACGTCTCAGACTCATATTATGTATCTCAAGGATGGAGTTTTGCTCCGTTGCTGCACTGTATTGATGTTTCAGACGATGCAGTTTTCTCTCTCACGCGAGAACTCGTCTTTCAAACTACCTGCCGCTCGGAATCTGTTGCATGTGCCAGGGACATTCTTGTGCATGCACATGCAACCCTGCTACCACCTCAGAAGGAATCAATTATGTGAGGAAACGCTGAATATACACTGATTGTTAGGTAAAACAGATTGTTGGGTAATCCTTAGCGCAGTCAGGGTTTACCTCCATGAATAGCATAGCTTGTCATTGCCTGCACCTTAGTGATGTTCTTCTTCAAAGAAGTGTTTCCTTCTCTCCTTCACAACAAAGAAGCTTCTTTTTTTCTCTACACACTCTCTGGGGGGAGGTGAACAGTTGGGGCAGCCGTAATCAGGGTTTAATGAACTCTCACCATGGGAGTGGCATGGCTTTCATCACTGTGGATAAAACCCCTCACTCATAATCGAGAAGATGCAAGATAACGGATGGAATTTATTTTAAAATGACAGGAGTACATGTTGTGTGTTTGCTTTGAATTATTTCTGTTTTAGTTGCTCTGTCCTTGTCATTGTGTGCCGTGCTAGACAAAGAGATAGCGTATCTCTGTGTGTCTGTGCATATGTACATGTGTGTGTGTGTGCAAGCATAAGCAGGTGCAGGGTCCAAGCCTCACTTATGTATTCCTTATGTATGTATTGATTGTGGGGACTTTAGGTTATGTCAGTACATTTGAGTCCAGTTGACAGTCCGGTTTATCTATCCTTTTTTTTAATCTATGATTTAATGGTGGCTTTGCACAAAGCGATACAACAGTTGATGATGATGAGACACTGATGCCTCCACTTAGGCCCCTCCGCACTATGGACAAATTCTGACGCAGAATCAAATCTGGAACACAGCAAGGAGGGAATAGCGATGGTAAAAAAAAATGAAAACACAATCAGGAAAACAATTTGTCCCTCTCTATTGTCCCCTCTGTCTCTTTTAGTGGGCCTGTCTGTCTCAGCATCTCTCTCTCCTTCTCTGGCTCTCATCATCTAATAACTCTAAAATCAAATTGCATTACGCTCCACTTTACTGGTCATTCGGTACCTTCAGGACTGCCTTTACCGCTGGCCAAAAGGGGAAATGGCTAATGACCCATGATGTATTAATTGAATCATTCCTCTCTGGCCAAATCATTCTGACAATGTGACCACTAAATTCCATAATTGCTCAGAAAGGCATCCTTAATTCCTCTGAGTGTTACTGGTGCTTGTAGGTGGTTGGTTGAGCACAGGAGGTGCAGATCTAGAGTTGCACTGCTTTTCTTTTCTTTTTTTTTATTTCACTGCACACACTAAGTTTCAGTGACATAGATGGACTTTTCTCTCTAAGCATGAACATTATTAACCTAAATGATACGTGTTTCCACATATATTTTAACATAGTATGACAGAATATTAAATACATAAGAGATATTGTTAGGATTCATTAATACATATGTCACATTGAACATTAATACAACACACATATGTTAGTCATATGAATATAAATCGTAAGATATGCCTAGCACAGTACAATTTTTTATTTCAGTAAGTTACAACCTCAAATACAAAATATTCCACAGCACAACCAGTTTAGTCTTTTAGTACCATTTATTATAATGGAATGTTGAGATTTCAACCCAACTGTCATTAAATCCTCTGAAAACACTGTTTCAAATCATACGTTCTCCCCATATGATTGAATATTCAAGGCTAGGAGAAGTATTGAGAAAATATAACATCATTTAAAATGAATTCAACAGTCAAAATCTCAACAAGGTTTTGAACTCCTCAGCTTGCTGCACTCTTCAGGGGATGGATAGACGACTGGACAAGCTTGTGTTTCTTGAAGGGGTTTCACTTCTTATTCACGAGGCGTCTTTACTTCTAACAGGCAGGAGGTTTCAGGTATTTAACCTCTGTGGGTTGTTACATATTTTATGAGTCGTTATATTGAACGTGCAGGTTGATCCCCCTGGCCAACTCTGGGTCGTAGGGGTCCCCTGGGTTAAGGCGTGAATTGGGGTTGACACTTGTCGGAGACCCACGCTGTTATTGTGTGAATCATTAGGGTCACATGGATTGGGGTGTGGATGGGTATCGAGGTATCTGGGGGGAGAGAACTTAACTTAGACAGCATAGTAGAGCTGATTTCAGACATGAACTATGGAAAATATCCAGACAGATGGTTCTTGACTTTCTCCTGACCTTGCCCTTCACATATGAATAGCAGCAGTAGGAAATTCTCCAAGTTCAAACCGCAAAACCTCTGGGACATTCAGGTGAGGGGCAGTGTCTGGGTAGATCATCTACTGCATGCTCCACCCAGCAGGACAACACTTATAAACTCAAATCCCTCAGATCTCGTTGTCTTATCAAGTTGACATCTTTGTCCGGGTCTTCTACGTGTATGGCACCTTCTTTTTTGACAGCTTATTTCACTCCTCTGTTAAACCATCTGTCTTCTCATATGTGCATAAGATCATCTAAAGAGTGTCCATTGTTCTCGAGGAATAAGTGAGCTGCTGACTCTTCATTTTTCCAGATGTTACCCAGGCCCCTCTCACATCACTGCAGGATGTGCTTACAGGTGCATTGCAGCACACTTGTTCCTATTTGCTCAACCACAGCAGTGAGTGAAGCTGGTGTGGGCAGAGAGGACATTGAAACACTGCTTTTCATCCCACTGTTACATTACTCTTCATGGACTGTGTGGGTGTAATAGGTTTGTGGGTTTGATCAGATGTGATTGGGAGAGGCCTGGGAGCAGAATCAAACTGGTGGCCCTGTTTGTCTGTAATAAATCAGGTGGTAACTCAAACTCTGTCGCTTACAGGTTTAAAAAAGTGATTATTGTTTTAATAGCGAAAACAACATAATTCTTAAAAAAGTGATTTGCAGGTTCATGTTTCAGTTTGCTTGTACAGAAGATGGATGTAGCTTTTTTTTCCAGTGCACCCGGTTGTTTTCCAAAGGGATGTTTGGCGTCTGGCTTTAACTGGGGGTATTTCAGATAACATGCTTTTTTCTCTTCTTCCTCTACAATTATAATATAAATTATTTGTTCTATATTCTATATTATATACACACACTGATCTCAAACTGCTGTTGTTTTTATTTTCCACTGTTTCCTAAAAGTTAGTTTCTGTTTACCTGTGTTTGGGTGTAGATGGGTGCCTGTTAACCCCAGGGTAAACTAGGGACAAAACAATTTATGTTCACCTTATATCAACATGTACAATATGCTATGTTTAAGCGTGTGGACACCTGCTGGACATCGGAGCAGATACATAACCCTGCGCCAGACCTCTGCTTATGACAGTTATTTCTCACACTGTTATCACTCACTGCTGACAATTTGATTTGCATTTAATGGCGTTTTAAAAGCTTGCAGCTGGACAAACTTTGTGTTTGTTCACGTGTTCAGTTAAAAGTTTAGAGCCTACAGTATCAGTTGTGTTTGAGATGTGTACTGGGGGCATGCTGGTAGCAGGCCAGTGAGCTGTCTATCTTTTGTCAGCTACAAAAGGCTGCAGGCCATAAATCACAGAAGTGAATGATGTATTCACTCCACACACACAAATCATTCCCATGCTTCAGGGCTAAAATGTAAACAAGTATGATTCTGTATTCAAGCCAGTGGATGTAAATGACAAGCTGCAAGAGAGGACAAAGATATGATTCTTTGAATAAATGTTCCAATGCGGCACAAGCCCCCAACAACAAACCTTAAAATAAACCTAGTGGACGTAACAGGCACCCAAAGGGCAAAACTCCAAGGGCACACAATTGCTTTAATTGGTTGTTTAATTATAACAAAATGTTTAGAAATTCAGAATCTGCGTTTTGACCTGGAAACTGCACACATTGTTCTACAGACATGCTGAGTGGCTGATGGTGGCTGCAATTTCATAAAAGCACCTAAATCCTGCCGAGGATTACAGTTACAGGAGAGCATGGTGCAAAATTCTAAGGGTGTCATTGAGTTTAGATTCATTTTTGTTGCTGCAGCACTGTCTCTCTGAACTTCATTGTTCAGGAACTATGAGCCAAAACAAGCCATTACATTACTTTCACCAGCCACTTGTATCTAGAGCAACGTACAGTGCATTTAAGAAGCAACCTGTGGTTCATCGTCTTGCTCACTGGACACTATAATGGAATGGAATCACTGACCATTACGATGCTCAGTATGTGAGCACCTGCTGCTTGAAATTCTTCCCCGTTCATGGTCTTATGTTCCACCAAATTTCACAGAAAGCTATTAGATTTGGCAAATTAACAGATAAATAAACACAACTAGGATAATGGTTTTAATAGTATGTTTTGTTTTATTTTAATTGCTACTCAAGAGGTTTGCAGGGAAATTGATGAAACTGAATTTCATAAGGATACAACTACAACTGTTCACAGGCTGACTGACATTCCACATTAAAACTGATTCTTATGGCTGAGGTGTGTGTTTGTGTGTGTGTGTGCGCCTGTGTGTTCATACTCTAAACGAGTGCCTACATCTTTAAGGACATGGCCATTGATCTAAGGGCGTTCAACACTAGATGCAGTAGATCCTATAAAACGACATTGATTCTCTTATTTATTTATTCTTTTGCCAGCGTGGGCTTGTTGTTAAATCCATACATTGCTGTACATTCACAGCATATACAAGCAGAATATTGCCGGGGTTTACACAACAGTTAAAACTTTATTGGCGTTATTGCGTTATTGCGTTCGCAATAACGCAGCCAATGCGAACTTTTATTAAATATTACATTTTTTCAAAGTAATAAAATAGCTGTAAGATGAGAGGAATTCTATTAGATGTCATCTACATTTAATTCATTGACCTCTTTTCTAAAAGATGGTCCCTTTTAACACGTGCCGAGAGTCATCGGACATGTTTCATATCCTCGCTCTATTTACTTTTTAACAAGGTTAGATTGCACTTAGTAATGGACCACCCCACCCACCCCGACAATTAATGGCTTGGGATGAAACGGGTGGGAACCTATAAAAGTTTATGGACTTGTACGTGTCGCAGAGGCTGGTTAGTGGCTCTTGTTGGAAACAAGGCCCCATATAGTTTAACGAGCTCATTATAACACAGGCGTCAGGCATTAGCTCGTGTCATATCTTGTCCCTTATAGAGACGGGCCTAAGAAGGTAGAGACACTTTGGTGTTAACAGTCATTCAGGTCACGCTCACTGAGAGATGGGCCGCTATTTTGTTAATGGAAGAAGAGGCTGAAACTGGAATTGTATCTGTGCAATGACTTATAGTAATAGGATATCCAAATTACGCCTATTGTGGCTTATTGGATCATAATTACCGGAACATCTTTTGGATCGTGCTCAATAGCTTCCTATAAAACTGATAACATTTTAAGCATAGGCTCATAGCACTTGTTGGTGCAATGAACTTTGAACTCTGTGCTGCACTCTGTGTCTTTGAAGTGCCTCCTCACTATTATGTAAAATTAAATTGAATCTTTAAAAAAAAGAGTGGAAAATTGTGCAGTGGTTAAACAGGTAGTTTGACAATATGGAAATACATTCGGTCTGCAGTTCGCCATCCACATGTGTTGAATGCAGGAGAAGATTGATGGGTTCAGATGCTTCCACATGAAATTGTCTGTAACATTTATGCGAGGGGGAGTGGCCTGCGTAGAGCATGCAGGAGGCAGTATAAATCCTGCTGTGGAAATCACATATTCTAGTTTTTTATAGCCTATTGCTATTGGTGTTCGCCGTTATCGTCAAAAGCTCTTGAATCCCGTCTTTGCCAGCTGACATCTTCATAGGCGTCTTCAACCTGTGTGAAACCTCTCTGTCATTGTGAGACATTTGTATTCTGCTGTTTCATCAGGGGGCAGACCGGGGACAGGAGAATTTTTTTAGGAGAGGCGGTGGTCTAGTGGCAGAAACCTGGACTATGGGCAGAGAAGGTCTCTGGTTCGTCTCTGGTGCGACTCCACGGAGATACAACAAAAAGACGAACCTGGATTGATCTGTCCAAAAATCCAAGAGTCTCCCTACCCTGTCTAGTGCCCCTGAGCAAGGCACCTTACTCCCCCAACATCTGCTCCCCGAGCGCCGTACATGGTCGCTCACTGCTCTGTTTGGGACTAATGAATAAATGCATCTTAGTCTAATCTCTATCTGTTCTAATTTTGTATATAAAAATACTTTAAACATTGACACATCTTTCCATTATGTTAAAAACTGTTTCCCCGAATCAATGTTGTAAATATCCCCCAAAAAAATGTATGTGTACTCGCTGCATCTATTGTACTTCTGTCCGTCCTGGCAGAGGGATCCCACACATGCGTCTCTCTCTGAGGTTTCCCTGTTAATTTATACATTTTTTTGGTAGTTTCCCCATTTCCCTTGTTCAGTTTTGTGTCCGTCATGTGTTAGCACGCCCACTCCCTCGAGGAGAGTTTTCAGAGCTACTGACCTGGACGTTTGAGGTCAGTGCATATCTGAAAGCAGCGTATGTTAAGTTATGCTCGTCATCTGCCTTGTTCAGTTCTATCTTTAACCCACAGACATATAAATGGTATCAATTAACTTTCAGCAAGAAAGTGAGTTTTCCACAATGTCAAACTAGCTTTTTAATTTGCACTCTTGAGCCTCTAATAGCAGATGTCCTGCTGAGTCATAGGGAAATGTTTGACATGGAAGTGAAGCCCTTGTTATATTACTTGTTTCTTGACTATAAGGGAGCACACACTTGACTAAAGCCAGTAAAAATGAAAACAGGGGATAAGATACAATATGTTTGCAGGATGTTTACTGCTCTCTTCAAGGGGACCACAGTTTATTGCCTCAGTCTTGAGACACCATACAGCTTGGGCTAAATATGGCTGTGCACATCATCCCTGTGCTTAGTGGGATGCTAGTTATTCAGCCCCTGCCTCTGTGTCTGTTTCTCTTTTTCTCTCTCTTTTATTCTTTTTACCTTGTTTTGTATTCTTCCTTGCTCGCTCACAAGCATACATGTACGCTCACAGATACACACACACACACATACACACACACACACACACACACACACACACACACACACACACACACACACACACACACACACACACACACACACACAAACACATACATACATATATTCAGTCTGGAGAATGGAAACGGAAGATTCAGAGACTGCACTGTCCAGAATTCAAGCTTGAGCCAAAGCTGCCCCTGACTTACAATCCCCATCTGTATTCATGCATGCATTTGTTTCGACTTTAATTAGCTAACTGGAGAACACATGCCAAACCCTAACCCCCCCCCAGGCACAAAACTTGAAGAAAACTGTGTAGAATTCTTCACTACAGATGCTGGCATGTTAGAATGCTAAAGTACATTGCATGAGACACTTGTATTGCAATGTTCCCTAAGACCGAGGTGAATGTGCTGCTTGACTGTGGTGCGCAGACGTTCCGGCGTCGATTTGGTTTCCCACTCACCACTTGTCAAACCTTCCCTCAAACCGTGTGGTTGCATTGACAGCTCCTGTGTTCTGTGACTTTGTGAGTTTGTGAGATTGTTTTCCCGGTGACAGACAGGGAGATGCTAACACTAACATCACAGCCCATCCCCATAAAAACGCACAGACTTTGATTGATGCCCCTTTTGGTTTGTGGGCTTGCTCAGATGGGCCTCCATCTGTCTCAGGATCCTTGTTGCCTGCACAGTGATCCTCAGAGGAGGGTGATACGACAATTATCATTTGTTAATGTCAGATATTTTTTTCCCTTTTTTATACTTTCCCGAGCCTTTCACTTTCAATCGTTCATTCTTTTAAGAATCCATTTGGATGTGTGTGTGTCTCCGTGTGATGTTGTCTAAGGTCATTGGCATCCATCCATTCATTCATTTTGTTTCTTCCTGCCATATTCATTAGTTACACAGATCCAGTGCTGTGACTCACATCCCCTCTTGAGCACATGTTATTGTTGCACATAAATATTGTCAGTGAGCTTTGTTCACTTGTAGAATTTGCCGTTACAGAGGTAGCTCAAGAGTGCTCTAACTTCGCTCCCTGAGCTGGGTCTAGACAGACAGAGCACTGTGTGCCACAGCACGTCGTGCTATCAGAGAAATAGCCATGGATCTATGGGGATTAGGTTAGACGCTCCACTGGCCTTTGCATCAATCATTCATAAGCAAGCTGGGAGATATTACCCCTCGCAAGTAAAAATTATTTTTTTTTGTGCATGTTAACTACTGGATATGATTACGTTGAAGGTCAGACTAACATCATTTTTGTCTTCTCAATGCCTAATTTAAAAAGTTAACATAGCACACCTTGCCAAATGCAAAGAAAATGTTTTCGCTTGAAGATCATCAATGTGTTTTTTGCCAATAGAAAAACAAGTGAAGGTAAATGAAAAATATGTTCTGCATCACAAACATTAATTATTGTGTAAAGTTTATGTTTAAAATACTATTATGCATCAGTGTCTTAGAGCATCTGTCCTCAGTAGAGAGCGGCCATTTACAGGCCGATATATCGCAGCATTTAACATCATTAGGATCCACTGATCTGATAGCGAGCGCCAATTGATTTCCGTCGTTAAACCTTTTTGCAGAAAGCTCCTACATTAGTGAACCTGGAGAAGCCCCGGCGTTCACATCATGTCTTTCCTATCGAATTAAAGATGTTGGAGCAAGTACTCCAAAATATTAAAATAGTCAATGATACAACTCATTACTTCTTGTGTAGTTTCACTATGTTCTCTTTAATGTGCGTTGAAACTCTGAGTAGGCCACCGCTGTGTCATTACCAGAGCACCTAGAATAAAATCACAGTTGTCATTATTAATCTTTTTACCCTGAGGACAGTTTATATGTGCTTATGCTTATATGTGCTGTCTCAAATCTGATTCATGCATTTGCTTACACTAACATACAGATGTATCATGTATCCAGAAATGAATGAGCCAAAACTCTTTACATTTTCTTTGTTAGCTCTGTTAGCTTATTGCATGCTAACAAAGGTCCAACTATCACCAAACATCTGCATCTGGAACCCCAGGCCGGTCAGTGAATTCATCTTGGACGTGTGAGGGGCTGGATAGAAAGTCAAACCACCAGGCAGCGCAGGTGGATACAACATGGTTTAATAAACATCTTGAAGCCCATTGGCTATCGTCTGATGACCAAGTAGCCTCTGGCTGTCAGGGGCAATATTTTGGATCTGGTGTGGACAGTTGATATCCAGGCCAAGACCCCATCTTCCTTTTGTCGTACATATCCAACTTGTTGCTTTTATCACACAAGTGGAATGTTTCTCCCTGCAAATCACAAACAGTGATGCTTTCTTGTTTTCAGTCCAGACGACATCTTGACTAATCTCTATTAACTGCTATCTGCATATGAATGCAGACATTGACGTGTGCTTGTTTGCTTTAAGTATTTTATGATTAATACCATCAAGCAAGTGTTTTGTATGAATATCCTCCTCTTCGCACCACAGAATACATATTACATTTCTCTGCAGACAAAACTGCAGTGCAGTGTTTGCTATAAGCTCCGACATGTCCAGCATTGTATCTGAAAAAGAAAACTGCTGTTGTGTTGTTGCCCAGTAAACATCTGATGACAGGAATCTTACTCACCAGCCAGTCCTTGAACACACACACACCCCACATGTGTGCACTGCACCACAATAGAGCCTCTTTACTGCGAAAACACATCCTTTGAAACAAAGTTAGTGAGATGCAGCACATCATGTTACAGACAGCTTTGTTTTCAAAGCCAGAAAAGTGCCGGGCTACATCTCAAGCAGCTCTGAGGGCTATGACTGAAGCATACGTGTACAGGCTTATTGAATAAACACAAGCTCAAAGTGGATAACAATTCACTGCATTGCAGACAGTTTAACTGTTGCTATGGTTGTGAGGGGTGATGATAAGGAATTTGTGTGTTTTCTTTGTTATTCTTCATTTGACTTGCTCTTTTTTTCTTTTTTATTCAAACCACCTGCTACACACTGGCCCTTGCAGTTGACTGTAGACAGTAGGCATGTGCATAGACGAGATGTTCCCAGACTTGACTTTTGCCCTTTTCAGGCATGTCCTTTAGGCCCTGTGTGTGGGTGGAACTGTCAGGAACTGTTATCTGTTGCAGAAATTATGTTTATGAAACTTTGATGGTGGCTCACGTAACATAAACCATTTTGATCTGTGTTACACTACAATCACCTGAAGTGACCTGAAGAGAGATCTTTGTCTGCGTGCACTTTGTTTGTTTGTGGCAGGTCACGATCATTTTCTTGGGAGATGCATTTCACTTCGAATTTTTGTTAAAATAACAGCTTCAAAAACGATTGTTGGAACACTGACTTGCCAAAGGGAGAATGGAGCCTTTTCCTTTCCCTGTGCACTTGTTCTTGTGCTATGTAACTTCGGTGAGCTGGTGTGATCTCCTGCTAGAAGTGCCTGCCTGAAAGATAGTCAGAGACATAAACTGCTGGAAACAGGCCAAGCAAGATCAAGAGGAACACCACACTTTAGAACAGCTCAAAAGACTTAGAACTTAAAAACCATTTGATCTCCAATATTCTTTAAATAATCTTAGAATATTGAAAATTCAAACACAGTTTAATGTGTTTGTTAAAACACAGATTTACACTAATATCCTAATATTAACTGGATTAGGAGAATACTCTGAATAGGGGGTTCCATATACACAACATTTCTGATGACCTTAGACTGAATAAGGTTAATATGTGAATAATTGTTAATTAAATTAAGATATGTGGAGTATTTTGACCACATTATGAAACATGTTGATGTCTTAATTGAATTAAATTGAATTAATTGCGATACAGTGTCCTATTGGAGTATTCACAGCATTTTTCGAAATCAACATACATTACGTGACAACACATGGACTGGGTTCAGTTGTACATAATTTGTGAGAAGTGGCCGTGAGTCATGATCACACTATGCTGTGAAGAATGAAAACAAGAATGGGATGGAAGATTCCTTTAGCAACTCATGTAAACATCATTATCAACCTTATGTCTTGTTCAGATTAATCGTCATAATACTGCTGTTCATGTAGTCGTGGTCGGGGACTGCACCTCCGGGCTGGAGAGACTTGGATTGCGGGGAACATATATTGTGTGATCCTGTTTCAGTTCTGGTGGTGGGACTTTGCAGTCGGATTAAGGGATTGATAGATTTTGTTTTCTGTGAGCGAAAACTGCTTAACCGCTCAGACTCAGAGTCCAACATCAGTAATTAGCACTTGTGGCTGCGCAGGCTGCTGCTGCTCTGCAACGGTTACATGGTATTGATTTAAGTTTCACAATGCAGTCTTTCCCTGTCCATCACTGACACACTTAACACACCAGCATTCACACTTTTAGGAAATGCAGACTAACTCATTCACTTGACTTGCATGACCTGTGGGCAATCATACCCCTCCTTATGAAAAAATTTATGAAAAATGTGCGTGCATGGACGATGAAAGAGAAGGAATGCGATGCCGGACATGCAGAAGATGCAATTCCATGGTTCCTCCTTGGTAAGGTGGTAAGGACGATAAAGCTGTTAGAAAATGGAAGCTTCCCCTATCAACTGGAATGAGAGACATCAGGAGTATGTTGACGTTGTCTTGTCTCCGTTGAGCGTGTGCATTTGAGAAGGGCCCTACACACAGACCCATGGTTCTGCGGGAAATGCTGTCAAAAGCACCCGCAGCCAAGATGATGAATCGTTCTTTTAACCATGAACGATGCTGCCCATTTTCCTCAAACAGTGGTCCAGTGTTGCGGCGAGACTCGAATGTTGACTGCATAATGGAAAGTGATGTATTATATATTAGAAAACAGAAGAGAACATGCCATTTCCCCCCATGCTCTGTGGCATCTATGCAGAGGTCAAGATCATGGGAACGTAGCCCAATGGGTAGCTTTTGGAGAAGGGCCTGGGAGGACAGAGTGAAGTTGACCTATTAATTCAGTGCCTCTTTTGTGAATGGACGCTTTCACTCTCACTGTCCTGAACTATAGCTGGTTTTGTTCTCGAGTTGGCAATGATGTGCATACACACACAAGTACAGTGTGTGTATAGCTCTGTTCTAAGCTGCAATATGAAGTTGCGCTCAGAATAAAGGAGGTTATTTTTCAAATCTCAATTCTGTTTAAGTTTAAAACATGTTACATTGTGTTTTCCATATTTAATAATGTTCAACATAGTATTTCAAATTAATAGTTGATTCAATAAGATGTGTTGTTGTATTGTTACTGCCCTAGTGATCAATAAACAATACCAAAAATGTGTTATTAAAAATCAAACAGAAGTTTACCATTAAAAACTGAAAATGAATGTTAAATTCCATTTTGTTACAATACACTTTCAAACTATCTTCTCAAGGCGACTAGGTTTCAATAGATACTCACAACCTTATCATAGTCAAAATTCATTCATTCAAATGTTGTGTTCCGAGTTCATTTTACTGTTTTCTACAAAGGGACAATCAGTTCATGGTGCAGTACCCTTCTCTGACATAGACATAGAATATAATAATGTCCAATGGCTGCACAGCGGCGAGAAGTTAACCAGCAAATATGAGCTGGTACCACACCCAGGCCAGGGCCACGAGCAGCTAGTCCTTTATCTGCTCACTCCAATCCTTTTCTCCCTGGCCTACGTTTTTTTCATTACAGCAACGGAGGACAGGATATTAGTCTTCCTCAAGGGCTGAAGTGTTGGCTATGAGGAGATGATATGGAGCAAGAGAGCTTTGTAGTGGGACTGGTGGTGTGGGGGGGGGGGGGGGGGGTCTCGGGTGAGTAACGGCTGTAGTCAGATCTGAAGATGAGGCTCAGCCCACCCCATTGTTAGAGGATTTGGAAAATAATAAGGAACCATTTGTATCTGCTGTAAGTGAACAGACAATTGTATATTACTGTCATTTTGCTTCAGAATAATCCTACATACTAATGCCTGGTATCCTTTTTTTGACTAATACCCCCGAGAAAATGTGTCAGCAGAGAGATCAACACATTTCGTAAACACAAGATGTTTCTGTTTGCATGAAGAGGAAAAACATGAATTCATGGTTTCCCAGTTTCACCTGATTGCACTGAAAGACTTACTTACTTCCTATTATTGTTGTAGATAATACCAGGCAATAAATAAGAAATCTCTTAGGCAGTATGGGTAATAGTGAGGGCATGTCAGGATAAAGGCAGAACAACTCAATATTAGATACATCTTTGTATAAATTGGCTTCAATGTGATAGGACAGCAGTAGTTTATTAATTTCCTGATACACCTGTCACTAAATCATCTATCCACATCAAATATTGTATTTAACCATGAATTATTGGGTATGCTTCTGTAGCATTGCTGCCTGTTTATCTTGTCTCACTGCATGAGGGATTTGGGGTGCGTGCGTGTGCGCTCCGGGGGTGTCTGCTGAACAACCTAAAAAACCAGAAAGCCGCCAAGATGACCTAAATCAGGAGAGGTGATAATTAAGTCAGATAGCAGGAGATTACCCAGGGATCAAGGGGCTCAGTGGCCTCTCAAACAACATTGACTGGTAGCATATCCCTTCTCACCACCCCCCACAGAGACCAGTATGGCGGCTATAGACCTAAAACACGTCTCACATCTGGCTTTTTTTAATGGATAATATAGCGCCACGGCTTTCAATGTTCCAGTAACCCCAAACCCCTGTTTAAGCTGATTTTGTGCCTATAAGATGTTTTTGTTGTTGGGGTCTAATGCTCTGACACTGGTCCTTTTAAGGTTGTGGGATTACGGAACATGTGGCGTAGCAACAGTGTCTGAAAAAATGATTGTTTTTTTTTTTCCCTCTCCCCCAACAATCATTTAGTGAATGATTACAGCTATTGAATTACTGCTTGTGATTTGATTTTGAGTCATGTGTGTCCATGAGGCCATAGGAGTTTGTGTGTGTGACTGCGTGTGTTTCATGAGATGGCCTCACCATTAATGCATGATTGATTGATGAGTCTCCTGCACGCTGGCATATAACAAGCCCATCTTCTCCTCTCAGTATATCTGCGAGTGTGGGATGTGTCGGTGCGTGGGCTTGTGAAAAAGAGGCATTCGAGGTTGCTCACTGATTACTTTGCGCTTTGCTTCAACCGAGGAAATAAAAATCATTTATACAGGGGTTTAGATGCGTCTTTCCAATCCTTTCTTATTTAATTAAGTGGAAGCTGAGTGAACAGAAATACCAAGAATACAGTAAAAACAACAGGTTTTGACCTGAGACGGACACTCAACATGTTTCTTTATGTATCAGAAAAAATAATCTATAATATATAACCTGTTTGGACAGTAAAAATTCAACAGCATAGGTGCAGTCCTACAATACGAAGCACAATACATACAAAACTTATCAGTCTATTGAGGATGGAGGATAGTGGTGGTTGGTGTGGGTCCATGCTTGAATGTACAGTAAATTGCGAGGGGCGGGTGGGGGTGGGGCGAAGGGTTCCTCCAGGCGATGCTTGTTCCGGGAACCATCTGGTTGTTTCGGATTTTGGCATTGTTCACTCTGTCCTCTAAACCGTCAACTTACTCCTAGTCTGTGTGCTTCATTCCTTGACTAGTCAAGGTTCAAATTAAACATCTCTTCATTCACCTTGATATAATATTTTTTATTTTGCTGAAATAATAGCATTTTCTAAAATTATCCCTGTAGAATCCATATCTAAGGTAAATGGCAGCAAAGTAACATTCAACCATTTTAGCTTATTGAGTCTTTTTGTGGACTTTCAAACTCAATTTAAAACGACATGATATTTCATTCATTTTCAGCAGTTTTGCTTTTTAATTTGAGAGAGAGAGAGAGAGAGAGAGAGAGAGAGAGATAATAGAGTGCAGGATTAAATATTGTTAATGGTACAGTACATGTTTTACCAGGAATTACTAGGGTGTCTCCAAAATTACAGATTTCAACTCTGGTATTGATCTACACTTGCAAACAAACCGTTGAGACAAAATTCAGATGTCAAAAATGCAACACTGTTAGATAAAACAATGAGGTTTTTCTTCACTGCAAATATATATACATTTTTTAAACCTACAACATATTTATGAGAAGTCAGTTCAGGGTCTCAAACTATAAATACAAAAAGCTGCACAGAGAGAATTTATTTTCAGCTCCCACCCTTGATTTGTTAGCACGTGAGCAAAATGCAGAACTCTCAGGCAACTTTGGCTCATTGGTACATCACTGCATTGGTACATTTGTTATTCAAACAGTTCAGTTGTGCCATATTCAGACCTTGGCATTTGAGAAAGAAAGATAAGAATAGTCAGGTATACAATGCAAACAACATAAAGTAAAAAATAAATATACATATATACTGTGCAGTTCCAACTGCTTCACTGAGATAAACATAGTTTGGGAGTACAGTACAATTCAGCAGCCATTATTTGCTGTAAATTAAGTCAAGTGTGTGCAGCTAAGCACACGTTCTTTTCAGGCTTGAATGTGCAAGACACACAATAGACTGACAGAGTTAGTCTCCTCCCTTTGTAAATGTATAGGAGCTGAGAGCAGGTTCTAGAAGAGTGAGACATTGGTTTGGAGGAAATGCTGCCTGAAGAAATGGATTTGGTTTTGAAGCTGGATACTTGAATTAATGAACAAATAAAAATGGGTATATTTACTTGTATAAATTAGTTTTATTAGTTCAACACTGTTCCGTATTCACACAGATATTAAAGCAAAACATTAAAGAGGACTGTATGGCATCGTCAAGCAGTTCTTGAATGGATATTATGGGTGTCGTCCTTTACCAGCCATGTCCGTGCCTTGAACGTACAGCTGCATATGGGCACACGTGCAATGCCAAATGAGAAGCAGAGACTGTACCAAATACTGTAGCAGATACTTTCTCTTTTAAACATTCTCCCATTGTCGTTGCGGACCCATGGGTTTCATTAGTGTCGGCTTTAAAACAACAATTCTCATTCCCACTCCCACATTCTGGTCCCAAAAGCTTTCAGTGGAGGAGGAAACAACACTTGCCTGAAGGGTACGTGCATATGAAATTTAACTCTGAAAAAATGTGTGAATTCTACTCTCTGCTCTCACTTCACTGCCTCTAAGGAGTCGGCGGAATTTGACCAGGCCTGATGTGGACTTTTGTCTTTTGCGATTCCCAAAAAACTGCAGAACAGCGTGTTCCAACTTGAGGACCCGTTGATTTCTAGCGAAAAAAGCTCTTGAGTGAATGAATACACAGACCTCTGCCAGGAAAAAACTGTGATCACAAACACACACACACACACACACACACACACACACACACCTTTTATAGCAGTGAACACCTGTGTTATGTCGGAGCCTGTAATTGTGTTCTCTGGATCTGTAGGGTTTTGATTGCTGCTTATGCACCCAGCAGGAGATATAATGTTTATCCACCCAGAACACCTTGCATGTATTTCACAAATGCCTGAGCTCCCCAAGTTGAAAGGTGATCTACTACTTTGTCTCCGCTGTTTAATCAGATGATTTAGGGAGATTTTTTGTGTTTCGGTTGTTTTCTTCAACTGGAAAGATATGAACTACTGAAATAGCAAAGAAGCGGACAGTAGGACAGCAGCAGACTGTGATTGCCTAGCAACGATTTAAGCACGCTTCAACAGTGCGAGTCTTTGCAGATTTTTCAAAACAGGAGAGGGCGACAATTGTTTTACTGTAGAGACTTAATTGCGTATCCATTAAGAATTAATTTCAGTATACGTTATACCGTACTCTATGTAACACACCATGGTTATGTGCAGACTATTTATAGGTCAGCTTAAGGGTAAGAGGTAGAATCCTCTTTATGAAAAGATTCTGCACGTGAATATGCAGTAACTGTAGACGAGGGACACGCTTTTGGCGCCGGAATCCCTCTTGTTTCATTTGCTTTGTTCAACCAATCAACATTTGAGTAGACTTTGGTAGTCTGCAGGTAAACAAAAAGTGCAATACATTGACCAAAATGAATCTGCTATTACGTTTTTGATAGCTGTGAATGGAGCTTAGCCAAAACGGCACCTGGATCTAAACCAACCAACAAAATGTATTACTTTTTGTGCGGCATACGTCTGGCTCTTGAGGACTCATCGAGACCACGAACAGTGAATGGAAGATGGAGTGTCCGTGTGAATATTGACTGACGACACCGAAAGCCCCAAAATAATGGCTGTTGCCCTCAGAGGCTAATTGGTGGTCAGATGATCGCTGATGGCCTCTGAGATTTGGAGCTGGGGTGAAGGGGTTAACTCTCATTGATCAAAGAGGACTTTTAAAAAAGCAGATTAGAAGTATGTAGACTGGGTAGCACATTTAAATGTTTGTCTTAATTGTTGTATCGTGTGCGCACATCCCTTATACATCCCTTATTCCTCAGACTTTGTGCTGGGGTATTTTCAGAAAGCTTTCAGGGAATCTAGAGCAATCAGATATTTTACCGTTGGACAGGAGGGGCTGAGCTGGATCCAGAGGCCCTGCCCACGAGGCTGACTTATTCAGTATTCTGGGGACGTGTGATCCTGACCTTACTGTTGCATGTCCTTGGTGCATGCAGAGCGCAGCAAATGCCTTTTTGGAGGATTGCATGCTCCAACCCATTTTAATGTGCCTTTTCATCCACGGCACACTCTTGCTAAACCCCGCAGCAGGAGGCTCAGAGCTAACATTTTGATTATAAGAATGATCGAATTAATGCGGCTGAAGTTGACACTTAATGGATTAAGGTGGTCGGAATTGTTGAAACACATAAGGCTGATCTGTGTAAAGACATCCTAAACCTCTTTATTTGTTACACTCCCAGGGAAAGGCTTTTAAAGTCTAACCTTGCTAATCCAGTGCAAAGTCTAATCTATTGAAAAGAGGGTCAAAAACAAGCAAACAACAAACACCAGTGCGACCAGACAGTATTGAATGTAATACATCAAGATTACCTTCCTCTGGATTGATTCCAAATAGTCAGTGGCACGACACTGTAGGGATCCTGGGTTGTCAATGTCAAATCAACATTCTTGTTAAGTTGGGAGCTAACACAAGAGGTTCACTCTGCAAGATATCTGCAAATAACACATTTTCATAGTGTTTTATCGATTTTGATTTTACAGCAGGCGTTTAATTTTCTTTGGTATATTAGCAGAGCACACCTGAGCTAGTCCGTGTCTTTTCAACATGATGTTTCTCTTGTTTTGACATGTTCACCCTTTTGTTCTATAGTCCCTTTCCTCTAAACACAAATACATGTCTATTTCTATTTCACTTAGCACTCAACACTTGTAGGACTCTCTTTCTTGCCTTAACAAATTGCCAAGTTCCAAAACCTCCTCTGCCGCTGTTATGGGTAGAATAAGCACGGACCACAATCTTTTCATGTCCCTGAATTTATTCGTTCTCTTCTCCTCTTCATGCCACTGAATCCAGCACTCCCACTAGAGCTTCCTCCGGTTGCTGTACTGCACACGCTCTGTTTACATTTATATGCATTTTTCAGCACTTCCCTCCTTCTCGCATCACTCCCACAGTTCAGCTGGACATTAGGGCTCCAGGCCATGTTTAAGTTTTCACAATAAAAGAACAGTGAAGTCCAATGAGGAATGCACAATTTCTGTTTGAATCACACCTAATTTATTTTTTTATGATGCAATGTGAATTATTCCCATTTGTCATTACCGCACTCGCCTCGAAACTGGAGCCAATTGGAATTTGTAATGCATTAACTAAAAGCAATATCGCTGTCACAAAACATTAGCTTCAATGATGGTAAATGTATTTTGTTCAAAGTGATATTAGGTTCATTTTCAAAAGTTATTGGATTCATTTTCCAACCTAATAGGAGAACCCTGCTCGTCCATTGTAATTATCCAGAGCAGTCAAGAGGGACATTTGACAGTTAACATTTGTCATCTGCTCTATAACATATATATATAGATATAATATAGATGCTATGAACTGAGTGGCAACAATACTTAAACACATGCAAATTAGTCTAAATGTGTATAAATGTTACTTTGGTTGATCCAGTTGATAGCTTCAGAAAAAATCGAAATTACAAAAGATCAGTTCATCAGCTCCTTTTAATATCATTTAAACAAGAGTTCAACAAATAGTAAATGATGATCACGTCTCCATCATTTAAACAGTGTGTGCATGGGGGGGGTTTAAGCAGAGCACTGATCACTTTGGATTTATAGAGTGTAACAGAGTTCATCTGTTAAACCAGTCAATGGTTTATCAAATGTTTATGAAACCCTGTGAAACTCTGGAGGGGATGGTTTGTTGTCATACGCCCGGGTGTAGAGCTGCCCGGTTGCTGAGTACTCTTCATGTTATCACATAATATACCAAAGTACACTTTTACAATCACAGATGATTGATGTGGGCGGATTCCTCAAGAATATCACGTCTAGTAATTTAGGAGTTGTTTTTAATAACATGCTATATTTAAAGCCTTTGTGATGGAATTACTGATATGTGCTGACAGCGTTATGCATCCTTGAAGTGACTTCTCACTCCCCTGCCTCTGAGAAAATGTAGAAAAAGAAAAATAAATAGTCATGTTTCTTTCACCTCCCATATATGTGTCATGTACCTCTAGTAAATATAAATATTGTTTTACAAATACCTCACCAGTTTATTTATATATTTGAGGTTGTTACTATCATGTCATTATATGTACACTTAAGCAGTTGAATCTCTGATGTTATTAATTATCCATCTATCTATCTATCTATCTATCTATCTTCCACCTTCCATCCATCTATCATCTATCTCTCTATCTATCTATGCTTTCATATTATTTTTTTGTTAATTATCAGATACCTTTATCCCCAGTTTGTGATGTAATTATTCTACTGCAAAAAAAAAAAAATGCAGTTATTATTTTATTTTAAGTATTTTTGTGTTGATCTTTTTGTACCAATGCATTTTCCTGGTGGGCTAAAGTAATGAGTCTTGTGAGAAATCGGCCAAACTGTGTCACGTCTCCTCTACTGTGAAGTGGTAGAAATGATGATCAAGAACATTCATATATTTACACAGCACCGCTGCTCAGTAGCAAAGGAGGTGTTAAAAAATGATAGTAAACGTATTGTGCTGCAGACTGTCATTGCCCTTCGTAATCAGTCTTGATATGAAATGCAACATCAGTTTACCTGTGGTTCTGCCAGTTCTGGGGTCAATACAGTTCTTCTTGGCTCTGACACATATCTCTGAACGTGGATTGAGTTGATGCTTCCTTATCTTTGAACATAAGGATATTTGAACAAAGCTCTTTAAATGTCAGAAATTTTAATGCAAAAAAAAACAACATTATTTTAACAGGCCTTTCCTTTTCTCTCTTTCTCTCTCTCTTTTTACCCTGTGCATCCCTCGACCTCCCTTCTTGTGTTGGATCCGACAGGTAAGTGCATCTGTTTATATTTACTTTGAACCGCAGGGCAGGATTAGCTCTTACACATTGACTGTCAACGTGAGAATATTTTCCAAAATGGCATATTATGAATTCATTGCACCGGCATGCATTTAGAAGGACTGTTTTGTAAACAGTGAACGCATTTCCCCTTTGCTCAGCTGACACTTGGAGAATGGGGCAATTCCATTTTATAGAGCCAATCTCATTGGCTACTGGAAAGATGCCAATCTGCCCTCAAAGATAGGGAGAAGAGGGGGAGCACGGAGAGCAGGTAGAATAGCATTTATTCATCCTGACACTGATCAGATAAATGGGAAATGATAAATGCCGGCTATTTTTACTTCCCCTAACCTGCGTTAACTTTTATTCAAGAAGAAACACAGACAGCATCGCTGCACCTGTTAACCTATGAACATCTCAAAGTGAGTGGGTAATGTGTTTGGGTTGGAGTTTTATTGGAAACGGTCTGAATTTGAAAAAATGAACACAATTCAGTTATACCGGCGATGACTCATTTAGCATCCATGGTAGACAGGTTGCGGTGATGTCTGTCTGCTGGGCAAACAAGTACACACTCATCCGGTAAGACGACAAACAAAAACAGGCTTTGTTTTTTAAACCAGTTCCTGTTATACACTTTTTATTGTCTTTGTGTTTGTTTGTTTAAGGTCTTTCAAAGGCTGCCTGTGCCAACATCTAACACTGTGAATCTATATGTTCATTTGGGAAAGCCTAATTTATAGTTGTTGAAAAGGCCACGGTGTCCTCTGAGTAGCAATTTGGCTGATATTTAGGTTTAAAAAGCAGCCTGTGAGGCTTCATAATGATATTCAAAAAAATATGATTTGTTGTATTTGTTTGTGTTAGTTTCAGTCTTCATCAGCGTACTTCTTTCTTACAGCCACCTAGGGAAGAGGTAGATTAATAGATTAATCGTATTATTTGTATTGATATTTATCAGCAGGAAATACAGACACACACAACGTACACAAAACATTGTTCTCTATTTGAAAGCTGAATTTCCCTTGCATCAAGTTAAAGACTTCTTTGACATTGTAATTTCATATAAAATTCAAATTTTACATGAATATTTATGTTAATTAAAAGTTAAGCAAATAATCTAATATCTAGTTGTAATACATATTTAATATAGTGCTATTCTGCCACTTTATTAATATATTCAATATACACAATTAGCTTCAGATCCTTTCACTGTTATCTTCCATTCCCATGATCATATCCAGTATTTGCCCCTCATGCTTGCAATGCTGGGACTGCATAGGATGTATTATTTTGTGTTTGTTACAATAAGGTGAAGTTAATGTGAAATTTCATACCGTTTTTTATCGATACACAATATTTTAATATGCTCTTACACTACACAATCAGAAATCTCCTACATATATGTTTTGGATTGCTATCTCTTTGTGTGGCAGTATGTGGTCGACACATGTCTCAAGGCGTATTAATAATATGATTGTAAAAAACATACATGATTCCCACACATAGTATTGCTGTGTGTTTCAATGGGGTCTATCTGTAGAGGTATGAATAGCATTAACGGATGAATAGAAAATCCTGCTTCCAGTCCTGAACAAAGCTTTGCACATCAACCGACATTAATACTCTTAATATTAGGCGCTGACCCACATCTGCTCCTGTACAGATTTACATGGAGCCCCAGATGCAGGCTCAGCTGTTACCATGTATTGTCTCACACACTGACCCTGAGGTTTTGTGTAGTAAAATCTCAGATATAACATCAGGAATCCAACAGAGCCATGGCAAGTTAAGAAAAAGCACACACTCTCATGGTTATAATAACAATTGGAATAATAATTAAATAGAAGTAACAATGGCCACCAGTTCCCTGTTCCTCTTCCACCCTCTGATTCAGGGTAATGAATATTCAGCTGCCAACCTTGCCCCGTTCTCAAGCCAGTTTGACCTTCCACAGCAGCCTCCACTGCTCTACCTGTGCGAGTACGAATAATGACTCCTCAGCCATTATTATTAATTCAGTGTTTCTTGAGGATAATGTAAATGAAGCCGCGGGCGTAGCGAGGTGAGGTCTGCCTGCAGAGTTGGCCCCAATACTGAATATAGTTGTGTCTTATTGGTCTTGTGTCCAGTTTAGTTAAGTAAAATCTCTTATTTGAATAGGAGAGACATCTCTTTAATATAATGTGTCAATTCCATTCTCTGCCCTCTTTTAATTAATTATGAGGTTGTACGTTTACAGCAGTGTTTTGTCAGCGGCTCTCCCTGAATGCAGTGCAGCAACATCACACTTACAGCAGGGACAGAGAGAAACGTTCGGAGAGGAGGAAGAGAGAGGGAGGGAACGGTAAAAGGGAAAAATAGTGTGTCAGAGTTTTTGGATTCACAGATGATGTTGATGATGATTAGAATATTGATCCCAATAACCCACCTGTTATAAAAGAAGCAGTGGAAAGCCACCCACACACTGTCATTAGTCATCACCGGCTCCTTACTGCCTACTGCAGTACATGCTGCCACCCATGATTTAGCTCTCCATCCGGTTATGAGGGGGTGTTAAGCTTGAATTATGCAGCACAGTCCCAGTCCCAATGAGAAGGCAGAATGCTGGCCAATCGATACCCCTCACAGGAAGCCAGGTTAATTTATTTTTTAAGGATCTCTTTGCGTCTCTAAGGCCCCCCCCAAGTCCCCCCCAGTCCCCCTCTTTGCTGCAGGTTGTGATGCAAGCTATTTCCACAAGATCTGCAGAGTGATGCTTGGTCACTGACAGACACACCACTGCACCGGTGAAAGGATCCGTGCAGAACATTCGGGGACACTTGCATTAACACACCATTTCTGTATGCTGCAACACACTGTTTTGATATTCTGAATCTCTATTCTCTGTGTTCCTGATAATTTTCGATGTGTGAAGCAGAGTCACGTCCCTGACACGTCTAGACGAGGTGCTTGCTGATTGATAGTGAGGATAGACTGTGTTTGCAGGGATCTGGGTTTGCAACAGCCTGTACAGTTTCAGTCTATACTGTCTTTCTGTGGTTTGTGTTTGACCTTTAGCTCTGACCCACGCCTCATGTTCTGCACATACAGAATGATGCACTTTTTGTGCCTCACACCCCCCTCCTGCATTTTCTCATTTTATTGCTGGGACCTTTTACTCTCTGTGTCAGTGACTCCCCACCTACCCCACTCCTCCTCTCTATTGCACATATGTAATCCTAGATGTCACACTTTTTTCCTTGGTCTGTTGCCCTCATGTACTTCCTGAAATTAGCACACATGTCACTGCATGAGTAGGAATCCACCACATCCTTAGGTTTTTACACATATTCTACAAAACAGAAGATGCAGATCTATTAGTGTGGGCACTATATACATACAATCCCTGTGGTGCATATACTCTGACTGACAAACAGCTGCAGCTCTGCAAAGTACAGAACAAACGTCACACGTTCTTGCCCAAATCCTGCTACAGGATGCAGAGTCTCACACTTTACTTCGGAGTGAAAAGTGATCTGATTCATTGCAAGACAGTCACCACAGCTCCATGTCAACCACTCATAGTTGAGCTTTTTTCTTTCATTTAGAAACATATCCCCTTCAACCACGAGTGCACAAGTGAAAATCCAAGGAAGGGATAAATACATTCGCTTTTGCTGTGATCATTTTGGTTACCACTCATCGTTATTGATTTTTACTGAGCATCATCAATCAAGGCGTTTATAATGGATGCTGTCTGAGAGCACATATCTGCCCTCAGGGAATTATCACCCCGGGATTAGGTCAAGCAGAGATTTGATCTATTGTCAGTGAGATGAATTGATGTTTTTCTCCACGTTTGCCGTGTCTCACGGACGCAGGGAGAGGAGAGGGTAGATAGAAAAGAACGAGAAAGGTGAGGAGGGATAGAGAGAAGTCTAAAGTAGTTTAGCGTCAGCCTGCAGGACTCAAAGCTTTTAAAATATTCAGGGCCATTCTCCATCACCTTTTGCCCCGGTAGCTTGTTTAAGAAAAGAGTGAAATGAAATCAATAGTGCCTGTACTGGCCTCTTTGCCAGGCATCATCCAATATTTATACAAATGAAGCCTCACAACCTCAAATTTGCCCTGCAGCCGCGTGTTTATCGGGCTATTGGATGGGGCTGAGAATTCGAGACAGAATGAGAAGATGAAGAGAGTAAAACAAATCTCTGCTCCCATCACGGTGCCCTGCCATGCATAGTGTGCTCGTTTGCATTCACATGATTCTCTCGATTATGATGAACAGCTATGTTGGGGCTTGAAGTGGGACGTCCTTGGTGCCATGAATGAGAAATGCATCGTAAATCCTGCAAGGCAACGTTTAGCTATTACCCCTAAAACATGTAACCCAAGAAATACCCACAGCGTTAGTTAACTTCGGCGCTACATGCTGTGAATGCAGACGCCTAATTCAGTCAAGCTATCTGCTAACAGCCAAATATAATGAATGCATTTTAGGTATTATATTTCACTTTGACAGCAACACGTGTCTTCAGACATTGCTCACATTATGCCTTTCATCTTTCATCTTGCATAGGGTCCTTCCTCAGACACTGGTTTGATGTTAATGATCGCTACGGGGTCCAGATGGCTGAAGCAAGTTTCACATGAATTACTATAAATAAGCATTTGGAAGTAATATGTGTGAAGACAACCAACCAACACAGTTGTGGGCAGAGACTCGCACACACGCACACAGAAACATGTCTGTGACGACTCTCAGTCATCGGGGTCATGATATTACTAAGTGCTATACGGACGCAACTGGACTTCCTTGTGGTCGCACATTATAGCATTTGGAATGTGTAGCCTTTTTATAACACTTAGAAATACAGCCTAGTCATAGTTTTGGAAAAGTGTGATAAATGCCATGCTGAAGGCATTTAAAAGGAAGTATTTTTTAAATAATATATACTATAACATTATACTTATCCTTTGTATTAATACTGTCGCATGTAAAACATGCGACAGTATTGTAAAAGTATTGTAAAACATGAAACACATGTAAAACATGAAAAACTACCTCTTGCAATATTCCCAAAATATTAAGAAAATGGCTTCAATTGAGTGCACTCAAGTGCAAACAATAAATTCCCAGCAGACCCCTCATACTAATATGGACAATTAGTACGAGGCAGGATTTTACCTGGGAGAAATCCTACAAGCTGTCTGAGGTAGAGATTAATATGTAAATCCTGCGGCTCACTTTGTCCATCCCTTCAGGGTTTGTAGATCTTGTGATTTCAAGAATTAACTCAAATTTAATCAGTAATTTGTAAGAGCTTGCAACTTTTTGTCCCTGCAATGCCTCAACAAAGTGATGTAAAATAAATTGCCCTATTATTTATCATTTTTTAATTTGAAAACCACTGATAATTAGCCCAGTTCAATTAGTATTGATCCATGACGTCATCAAAACAATTTTGGTTGGATAAATTATTTCCCGAAGGACCTTAGAGCCTTGGCACCAACCATGTCTTACCTGTTGTTCTGACCCTTCGTCCCATTCTGTTCAAACAAAACCAGCTGCACCAGCGTCCTGATAAGTATCGTGTCGTATTGGAACTATTTAATGATTGTCAATGAGTTCTTGAAACATTTTTATTCCTGCTGACTTACAAGTTGTAAACATTATCTTAATTTATGGCAAAACAACACAAACAAAACGCTGCAAATTGATGCACTGAGTTGTTTTCAGGAAAGCTGCTGCAATTTCATCATATTGATGCCACCCCTGCTGTGGAAGTTGCTAGAATATGGTGCAGAACAGGAAGAATGCTGCCACAGTATAAGAATATGCACACTAGAGAGCAGTCTGTTCCCTCTTTCTGCAGAGATTCTCCATCTTCCTCACACACGACACCCTCCTCCTACTCCCCACACACACTGCTCATGTCAGAGGAAACACAGCATCTGTCAGTGCACTAATTTACCAAATTAACACCAGAGCAAGGATATATATAAATTCATATATATATATAGATATCTATATATCTATATATATATATGTATATATATATATATATATATATATATATATCGAGAGAGAAAGAGAGAGAGAGAGAGAGAGAGCTCAAAATAGACAAACACTGTAGATCACATGAAAACACAGTGAATAGTATTGTAAGTGCATAACCTCATTGAAGCTGGCTTGAAGCTGTTTTGATTTCAATAAGCGCTAAAATGACTGTTCAGTCTAGTGTGCTTGAATCAGTAAAAGGAGGCGTCACTCCTATGTGAAAGCCAAAAAGGGGAGACACAATGAGAGACATAGCTTTAGATCTTTGACACTCTGCTTTCTTTACTTGGATGGTACACAAATAGTGATATAATAATATGAAAATATGCTTAGTGATTAAGATGAAATAGATCATTTGAATCTATTCAAACACAGGCAATGGGAAGGGGGGAAATAAACTACACTGATAGCGAGCCAACACAGTGAATGTTAAACAACAAATATGAGAGATAAAACAGAGAGATCTAAAATTCAGACCATGGATTTTACATTGGTGATGAGATGCAGATATCCCTCTGGCCTTTGTTTTTGTTCTGTATTTCATTTTTATTTTTTTGGTTCGATACACTGCAGAGACATGGATTTTCAGTCCATGAGGGCGAATCCTGCGTCTGTTGTCATTCACCCTCTCTGACAGGCTTCTCACATACAAATGAGTTTACTGTGAATAGCAATTCATTTATTTAAACATTTTTTGTAGTTTACAAAAGAAATAGATTATCTTGTTTCATTTTTTGTCCACACTTGCACTTCTTCTTTAAACATATTTTACACAGACATATTTTTACATTTTAATCCAACTTAAACAGTTTTTTTTTTATATTTTAGTTGCTCGTCAAATATTACCATAATACAAATGGTTGTTTTCTCTTTTTTCTTCTTTTATGTGTTCCCAGTTTATTTTTAAACAATAATTATATGTCCTAAGTAGAAAGACACTTTAAAGCTCAATTATCCATCCATGAGAAAAAAGCGATGTACTCCTCTCTTTTCTGTATAGCATCAACAGGTCCAAGAATTATGTGCCCGTTATGCCCTGTGGCCTCAAATCAGGAGAGGATAGCAGTAACAGTAAATCCACCTTGAAATAGTCAGCTGCATAAAGCACACTCCTTCCAAATCACAGTGAGATGCTGTGTAAAAAGTGTCCAAAAGATCAGTTTAATCCTTCAGTCCTGCAGTATTCCTCTCCCCGGTGTATCCAAAAAAGGGATTTACTGTATATCCAGAAAATCACAGTTAATGACGCACTCACAAAGCAGGATCACACCTCACATTCCCGAGAAGGTTGCTGTTGGCAAGTGCAGGAGCCATATTCATTGATGATCACCAGAGCTCCCTCAATGTGGTTGGGTTTATAGTCAACATAATACTCCGGAGTGGAAATTGCAGCCATCTGCTGCATGCTTTGCTTTTGCTTCTGCTTGCGACGCTGGCTGCTGAAGCACTGCCTCAGTTGTCTTATTCCGGCAGGAAAGCATTTCCATGCTACATACAGCATGAGCACTATGATGAGAAAGGAGAAGATGAGGGCCATGGTGCCAGTCACCACCTTATGAATCTGCATGGTGCTCTCCAGGTCATCATGGCCCACTGTGACAGTGAAAGAACTGGTGACCACTTCACTGCCCTCACCCTCATAAGGATTTTGAGTAAATGGGCCCAGGAAAACAGAGCCACCCTGGGCCAGATCCCTTGTAGAGGCGTACAGGCCTGCTGTAGTTACTTCCATTGGGGGAACCTCACATAGCTGAAAAGCATAGACAGCATCCAACACATCCTCGCCCTGTGCAGTGTCGGGGCTTGAACACAGCAGGGAATTGTCACGCTGGCCTCGGAAGGCACTCAGCCAGGAGGCCAAGGCACACATGTTGCGACTGCACTCCCAGTCATTCCCTGCCAGGGTAATGCTGTCCAGAGAAGACCATGAATCCAGGATCCGCTGGTCCACAGAGGTCAAACGATTGGAGTCCAGCATTAGAACCTTGAGGTTGGGTGCACTCTCAAACACATGTGGCTCAATGTACTCGATTTCATTGGCAGACAGGTCAATCTTCTCTAAAAAATGCCATGTCCAGTCCAGGGTATTTACAACAATTGTAGCATGATTGTTGTGCATGTATAGAGTACGTAAAGAGATGAGGCGAGGGAAGTGGGCTAGGTTGACTTTAACCAGGTCATTGTGCTCAAGATGCAACTCTGTTAACTTGAAGAGGCCAGCGAAGGAGTTTCGAGCAAGACTCTGTAGTTGGTTGTATCCCAAGTCCAGAAACTGCATGCTCCGGCAGTCTTGAAAAATCCGCACTGGCACAAATTTTAGAGCATTGTAGCGTAAATGCAAATTGCTGAGCTTTCTAAGGCCGTGGAACAGGTCGGGCTCTAGCGCCTGCAGCCTGTTGTAGGAGAGGTCCAGAATACGTAGGTTTGGGAGGGGCCTAAAGGTGCCATTTGGCAGACTCTCAATCCGGTTGCTGCTCAGGTCTAACTCCTTCACACGTCTTAGCCTGTCAAATGCAGCCTCCTCCACAATGTCAATGTTGTTGTGATCTAAGTAGAGCCAGGTGAGCTGTGACAAACCATTCAGTTGGCCTTCACGCAGCTCGGTCAGGTTGTTCTCTCTCATGGACAGGCCCATGGCACTGCTCAGATTGCGGGGAATGTCTGTGAGGTTGAGCCCCTCGCAGTACAGCAGCTTGCTGTCGCAGCGGCACAGCCTCGGACAGACCCCCTCCACCAGGGGAACCATTCTCAGGAAAATGCCCAGTGAACAAAGTATCAACCCAGGGGGCTTCTTCAGCGGCCACTTTAGGTACAGTCCAATTAGAAGGAAATCCATTAGCATAAATATCCAGGGATGTCACCGAGAAAATGTCCATTGAACCACTCTGGATATTGTTTTTGTTTGTACCTTCACATCATATTTATCCTAATAAATGTATTAATTAATCCAGTTTTTGTATTTAAGTTGCAGGCAGTGATTTGATATTTTTTAATTAGGCAAACAAGGGAATCCTTGTCAAAAATACAAAGGATCGAAGGCAAGTCCCTGTGCTTATGTCAAAAATCAAGCAGTAGGTGGAGAGTAAAGGGGGTTGGAAAAAAAAGACGTCCTCACTGACAGATCTTATTTAAAAGATTCCTACTCACCCCTTTCCAAAAGCTGACAATCTCCATTCAGCCTCTCGCTTTGTGCCCCGACACTAATTATGTGCGAATCTAAAAAAGACCCCACTGTGGTACAAATTCTCCCCCCCTCCCTTCTCCCTTTTCAGTGGACACCAGATCCTTGGCAGGCTTACAATGTCTTAGTTCTCCTCAAGTGAAAGAGCCAGAAAGAGAAGGAATTCAAGTATCTTTCAGCGTGATGGTAGGAAGTGCAAGTTCCCCTGTCTGCATGCATGAGCTCTGTCTCTTTAGCTCCTCTGCAGTCCTCTGCTGCAATGATCAGAGGGGAGAAGAGACAACCAGAGAAGAAGAAAAAAAAAAAGACAGACCAAGGAAAAATCTTTTGAAATGTCTGTTTTGCTCTGTTCTTCTCCCGCTTTGCTGCTTAAGTTTCAGATCTGTCAGCACGTATTATCGTCCATCTCTGGTAGCATCACTGATTTGTGAGGTTTAAATCCAGTCAAGCGGGTAATCATGCTTTCAGTGACGGATGCAGGGAGAGAGAGAGAAAAAAAAAAGAATTAAAGAGGTGAACGCTGTTCACTGTTTTCTTGTGTAACAGTATTCCGTGTCATCTCAGTGGCTCATCCCGGTTAAGAAGCCGCTCGTGTCCCCTGTAGCTTGCAGGTCTCCTTCCATCCCTCGCTCTCCGGCTGATTTCTCCGCCAGCTGGAAGAGGCTGCTGACGGCTGGTGCTGGTAGGCAGGCAGGGCGGTAAATGTGGGAAGCGAAGGAGCGCGCAATCCCTTGCAGCAGACCAGTACTCTGACAGCGCATGCAGAAGCGCCTTCTGTTCACTGAGTGTCGTAAGCCACTCACAATTCAGAGTTCTCGCTCTCTTTCCCTCACTCTCTTGCTCTCTTTCCCTTGATCGCTCACTCACTTGTTCATGCCGCTCCCCTCCTCTTCCTCGGTCCCTCCCCTCTTCCCTCTTCACTTTTCTCTTGCTGTGTTTTTCTCCGTGCCTGAGACATTTACATATTCAGAATGGGCCGGGCTTAAACCAGGAGCTTTAATGAACCCCCCCACCCACCCACCTCTCTCTCTCTCTCTCTCTCTCTCTCTCTCTCTCTCTCTCTCTCTCTCTCTCTCTCTCTCTCTCTCTCTCTCTCTCTCTCTCTCTCTCTCTCTCTCTCTCTCTCTCTCTCTCTCTCTCTCTCTCTCTCTCTCTCTCTCTCTCTCTCTCTCTCTCTCTCTCTCTCTCTCTCGCTCTCTCGCTCTCTCTCTCTCTCATTCCTTCTCTGACTGTAATGAATTGGGCCATATTATGTCTGCCTCCTTTTCCTTTGACGTCGCTGTGAGAAAGCAGTTTTCTAATTTCAGAGTTGCAAAATAACATTCGTCCATTGAACAAAATGGGTGTCCAATATTAGTTCCACCCCTAAAGCATAGAAACCTGTTCATGTTAACAATCCAGAGAGGCTGCAAATAAGACATATAGGAAATATTGCAACTAAAATTTAACATCGTCTCTCTCAACATCAACCCGGTCTATATTCACATAAAACATGAAAGTAGTTAATTCCAAAAATGATGTCACAATTTATTATATTCATCACGCATATTATATGAGCACTTCTTTATATCATACTGTATAATGTCTTGTGTAATGACTCAATCTGAGTCTATTAAGATTCAGTGTTTAGTCTTCCTAAACATAAAGGCTAGAGTATAATGAGTAAAGACTGGAGTATGACATTCCTCATTAAATCAAACAGTCCTGTGGCCAGCCATTCTGTACCATTGTCAATTATAGCAAGGCCATCCATTCTGAATACAGATGTGATTGCTCGCAGCTGTACTCATAGCCTTGTCAATGCTCTGCCATTGATTTTCAAAGATATTGAGCTGTGACAGTTTCTTCCATTCCTCAAACCAGCCAACTTTCTTACCATCTGCAGATTTCCTTTTCCTTGGGATTATTGCGTCTTTTGTAAAGCAGTCTTGTTTTTCCTAAAAAGGAATTTCGAAGTGAATCGAAGGAAATTCACAAAAACAGGTTTTAAAGGTCCAGTATGTTTAAGATTTATGTGAGAGGGATCTATTGACAGAAATGAATATAAAATAATCTTACGGGTTGTTTTCAATAATGTGTTCCATCTAAATTGTGGTTTTATTTACTCTAGAATGGGTCCTTTATATTTAAATACTTTAAATAATATATGTATGTTGGGAGTGGGTCCTCTCTATGGAGGCTGACATGTTTTTTTACAGTAGCCCAGACTGGGCATACTAAACAGCTTTGAGTTTATATGACAACTGAAGGCCACCACTGGTTCTCTTTCATGTTTGGAAGGGGAGGGTGAGGTGAGGGGTATTCAGCTGCAGCATGCAACTTCACCACTAGATGACACTAAATTATACCCACTGAACCTTTAATGATGTCCCTTTAATAATCCAGGTGCAGTTACTTGTCTATAAAGGTAAACTAGTTAAACTAGTTAAAGAAATTAAAAATAATGATGAATCTTATTTATAAGTTAAATAAAAGAATGATATGCTGTATAATTTTGATTACTTTGGAACTGGGTCTGTCCTATAAAACTTTATGATAAAAGCTTGCCTGGTTTGTGTTTCCTAATCATATCACTGTGTCTGGTCATATGCTCTGCTTTAGAGTAAATTGCTGTAACAAGGGTTGTAAACTTTGTTTTACTCTACTGATCCACTATATTATATCTAATCTGCTCTTTGAAATTATACTATATCAAAGTCGGGAGAGTGAGAGTGTAATAGGAAACCAGGTAGTGAATAAGGCCGTTTTAATTGCATCCCATCAAACCAATTGTACCACAGCTACCACTGGATGGGGACTGCACCAACACTTAAGTAGTTTTTGTTCAGCACTAATGTTTTTTAGGCAGCCATTTATTTAACCAATAATTTTACAATTTGCCTGGTGTTTCTTTACTTCAGTCATAACACTGTACGTCAGTGTCACATGTAACAATGTAAAGCTGGCGAAGGAATAATTATGGATCAGGATGCAAATCATTAAAATAAGTCAAATCATCCAGTAAATGTACTTCATCAAACCGTATTCTAATTGTTTTAATCTACTTTTGAAGAACTGACTATGAAGCACTGAGCAGCAAAGAAGATGGAGGAGAAATTGCCCTTCACACGATCTGGACATTGTAAAGTTGGAATCATCTCTGCTTTGCCTTTACTATATTCCCTCTTAGCTGTAATGGATGACTTCACCATCAGCTAATGACTTGGTGCCCTATAATGACTTGACACAGCGAACAGGAGATGAGAGTATCCAGACCATCAGTTTTAAGACTTTAAGAGCTTTGGCTCCCTGCTTTAGAGCTAAAGTCAGTATGAGGTGAGGTGTATGGGCGTGTGTGTGTGAGTGTGAACAAGATGTGCCCAGTGACATTACTCTCATGAACAACAGAACCATTTCTCAATCAATCGTCATTTTACAGATATAAGTATGATCTTCCTTTTTATAATTGCATTTCCCCCCCCCCCCCGCTTTGGATGAAACCATATTTGTTCAGTTTAGGTTTAAAGTATGAATGTGACTCACCACCTCCCATATCAGAGAATACTTAGACGTGTGTTTTAGATAAGAGAAATCAAGTACTTAAGTACTTAAATTACCGTTTTTAGTTGGATGCAAAACACCAAGAACATGATCTGTCACTGGCTACATATTTGACCTCCACTTATCCTTCATCTTACATCTTCTCCCAAACTTTACTCATAGCTGAGCCATGACTCCTGGTCAGTCAATCATTTGAATTTGACACAATGCTGGTCTCGTCTAACTTAGCGGAAATACAGCAGTTTGTATCTAAATATTCATGACTTCATTTGGATCTCTGAACTCCTCAAGCTTTATTTTATGTCCCAGTAATTGATCTGATTTTATGTCACATCTTGAATTTGTTAAACAATAGAAAAAGGTGGAGGATACGGTGAATTATGAACAGACTGGATTGATTTAGGGATCAAACGAGACTCAGAATTATCAGCATCTGTGATTACAGGCCCATTATTGAAATCATTTGCTGAACCAGAGCACGACTGACTGTGCGAGTCCGACAAAACAAGGCAGATGATGACTAATTGGCCCGCTGCAGAGATAATGTTGATGGGCAGCTGGGAAAGGATGGTGGCGGGGTTCAGTCAAGACACTCCATAGTGTGGCTGTCGTGTGGTTAGCAAAAGACGTAGGATTGGAAAAAAATATGTTAGACGGAGGTTTCCCTAAGTTTTGAAGGGTCACAAGCGGACGGAGAGTTAACATCAGGTTTATTCATTTCACTTTTGCTAGTTACAATTACATTATCCCGTTATATAACCCTCAACTGAGGATGAACTGCAAATCTGAAGAAGTCTTCTCAAAGATAAATTGAGATTGCCGTGGAATTGGCAAATTATTAACATCATAGACTTATCTCATCTTGAAAATCTTAATTGTGAAGTCAGTAACCCAGTCAAGGTAGGTTTTAGTTTGAGCTTCCTTCAGAATATACCCGAAAAATCCACATCTCTCTCCATCGTCCTTTTGCTCACACTAACTGCTGCTGGGTTAAAAAGAACAGGAAAGAAGATACCATCGTAATGTTCATTGGAGCATGTGACTGGAGGGACTCAGGTTTCACTACTTGAAGCCTGTTTTTGTGTGACGCAGAGTTTGCTTCAGTAAACAGGAGGAAAAAAAAACATGTCATTCTAACGATTTTCCCATGTTTGACGCTTTTAAGAATATAGAATTCATAAATATAGATGAGGATCTCAAGAGAGTGATTATCAAGAGATAAAACAATATATAAAGAAGAATCTGCTTGAAACAGCCAAAAAGGGTCAAAGAGAGTGTGTCGCATTGATGGAAAAGGGGAAAAAGGTCTGCCAATAAATCTGTGGATGGAAGCACGGTCTTAAACCACCTGCAGATTTCACTTTATGATAATAATAGTAATAATAACAATAATAATAATAATAACAATAATAATAATAATATTAATAAAGGTGAAGTCGGTGATGCCAGAACCTGGTGGAGTGATGGACAGTAAAATATGGTTATTATCAACAAGCAGCACACATAGAAGATCAGTAAATATCTACTGTACACAGACACATGAGTGAGGGAGTCAAATACTCCACGGGAGTCAGAATAACAGCCGAAAAAGAACACAGGCAAAATGTCACACTGTGCCACATACTGGAAAATACAGGGTAAATCATCACCTATTGGGACACAATTGCATAGACTGAGTTTTCATCCCTGATAATTATATTTAATAGGATAGAGAATATGGATGGATGGATGGATACAAATGGATAGAAGGTGTGTATTTGTATGTGTGAAAGGAAATTAATATGTGTCTAAATTCCTGGTACTGTATGTCCAACTTGAGGTGTTGGATTTTGAGAGGAGACTAGACAAACAGATTTTTGCAGTGTCACAACAAAGAACAGTCACACTCTCAGTGTTGGACATGCTTTTGCAGAGCAACAAAATCCGAATTCCTCACCCGGCGCCACAGTTGGTAGATATTTACAGCTACCTGCCACATCCAATTCCGCACCCACGTATTGGCAGGATGTTGTGTGTGGGTTTTTCCACATTCAGTGTTTAATTCAATTGCATGTTTCCAGATTTTTTACTTAGTGTGTTTCTTTATCCAGCTGTGTTCTGGCTCTATAATGTTTCTGGCTTCAGAGACCACATCAAGCGGTGCCTAGAACGAGGCTCTGTCTGCCAGAGGAACTTTGTTGTGCTGTCAGATGATACAGAAATCCCACTGAGAGTCACCAAGCCCGTTTTCAAAACCTAGCTCTCTGGAGCAGAGTGGCCTCACTTTTGATAACTCTGACTCCTCTTGCCTATTGCCTCATTCAGATCCAAACAAGCCTCCACATCCTTCATATGTCCACTAAGCCCTCTCATGTTGGGATGGTGCAGGCTAGAATGCAGCGAACTGAGGAGTCTCTGATGCAAAAGGCTGAAACCCTTGTAAGTGTAGAAAATTACTTGTGCCTTTGTCCGCAGAGTCCCCGCTGCAAGTTAAGTTTAGAATACCTAAAGATCAATGTAAAGTTAGAGTTTGTAGTGCAAGGGACAGATACAACTTGTCACACAGGAGAGGCCGTTGTGGTTCACATTTTCACACCTTCATTTTTACATTTTGAACCTTGAATTTAAATCAGTTGAATTTTGTTACTCAAAGGTTGAGTTTGCTTTTCGATTTAGGAGCTTGTTTCAGCATTTTGTGCAAAAGTCTTTTACACTTTTATGTAAGTTATCACTCCAATTCAGAGTGTTAATACTGTTATCACTAACTGTTAACACTCTACCGCTCATTGAGTGTCACAGGTGGTGGTGTTGTCCTTCACGGTTGCTTCACCTGGACAATAATTAGTTTCAAAATGTCCAAGAGCCAAGGCTTTTGTAATTTGGACATTTGGAGTGATCCAAAGATACATTAAATGTTAGAAATTAAAATTAGATTGCATTCAAACATTGAACAATCACATGATACTATTTCCACAATCTAACGTTCACTCGTAGATTATCTGCCTGACTTGAAAATGTTCGGCACGATAAACTGTCAGATCCTGTATGTTAAAGTTAAAGTTAAAGTTAAGTTAAAGTGACTTATTGTCAATTTCTTAACATGTTCTGAACATACAAGGAATCGATACGACGTTTCCCACTCTCCCACAGTGAAACATATAAAGTGCACAGGCACAACAGATAACACAAGACATTTCCTAATACTAAGTAAACACACAGAATTGATTCAGAATTGTATGTTGCCCCAGTGCCACCCATCATGTATGATATTGTCCTGTTCCAACATGGATGCAGGTGCACATGTTAAAACTCATGTTGTCTAAAATCCATTTCACTGATTCCTTGAAGAGTTCTGGTTTTGTACATGACGGTTTGCTGTCCCACTGTGAGGACCTACTGGGACACTAAACAGTGCCATAGCTAAAGCATGGCTACACAATCGCTGCTCTCCTTACCGTGACAGACCCAAATTTCTGTTTAATTTAGATAAAAATTGTCTTACATTGTGTTAAATATTGAAGCTATATGTAAATAGTTAGAGGTGTCTTTGCAAAATAAACAGATATTTCCAGATTGGGATTTTCTTTGTTTTTATTACCAGGAATATGCAAAAAAACAAGTCTGTAAGGGTCACCAGCAAACTTTCTTCTTGCATGGAAAGTGTGCGCATAATGTTTATAAATGAGGTCTTTCTATAAATGTTGTGCCTTCTCTCATTTTCTTGCACATGAACACTTTTTGATAAACATCCACAGACATATTTCCTCTAATGCCTGAGGTGGAGGGTTATATTCCTGGCGGCTTATCAAATGAGCAAAGCAGTGTAAACAGAACCGTTTTGCCTCGAGCCCAACAAGCAGTCAGAGTTGTTTCAGAATCAACTGTACCTGATGCCAACGTATGGCTCTTTCATTTGCGTTTAATGCTTTTTTACAGACTGTGGAGTTGTGTTTCACGAAGACGTGAGTGATTATGGGGATACATTTGTAACTGGTCTAGTCTCCTTAGGGATTTTGTTGATTAAAAAAAAAATAGTTTATTGCCTTTCTTTGTAAAAGGCAGCATTGTAAGCATTGGGATAAGAAAACAGGGGTTATTTAGCGATGTGGAAATTACACTTTTTTAATGTGTAATCTGGTGCTGACGGGTGCAAATGTTTTTTTGTGAATATGCTGCCATGCTGCAGCGTCAAATTACTTCATATGAATTTTTTTATATATTAACTCCCTGTATTGAATCTGAGGTAAAAGGTCTTAGATTCAAGCACACGCTGTATAAAGATGGATGACATGATGGCTTCCCATGAGGGTGGTGTCTGGATGACTCCCTGCTGGCTGGCTGCAATATAAATCGTGCTTTCCTCCGGATGCGGTGGGCAAAACTAAAATGTCCCAACATTTGCATTCAATGAATTTTTCTCAAAGTTGGTGCCTGTCATTTTAAGTAGTTGTTATCACACTATCAAAAGTGTTGTTGTATAATTGTTAACCAGGTTTTATTTTCTACCCTGTGTTGCATTAATTAAGACATGAGATTTCAGATTTTTGAGGTCATTCTGTCTCTTTTCATGTGATGCATTTATCTATATAAATATGTGTGTTGTTTTACAGATACTATCCAGAGCCCTGTTCTGTACTGAATCTCTAGTGTCGAGCCTTCTTTCATAAGTCTCCATCCTCAGCTAATTCTGGCCTGTGGGCCGTATATTCAGCCCAGGGAGCATCTAACGTAATTGTGTCTCACATGAATGTGTCGTACACGCGGTAGAAGCAGAGGAATCACACTCTGCAGTTACACAGCAGACGTTGTCGAGCTTTAGATCATCATTTACGACCAGTGTTATTCTCTATTACAGATGCAGATGGCTTGTGTGTTAATTTTCCATTGTCTTTCTCTTCATATAAGACAACAACACAAACTTAGTCGTTCACCATTATCTGTCTCACGTGGAAGTCCGTACAGAGGACGGACGTTGTTATTTCTCACAGAGGGAATCCCCACAACACCTTTTTATAACTTACGGCAATTCCTAAAGTTGCACGTTATTAATTCCAATGGAGTCTTGAGCTTGTCCCTAACACCCACAATGGCTGTCTGTTGGTGTGTGATGAAACAAGGCCACCTGTACAACATCTACATGAACAAGAGCAGGACATTTCAATTGCAGCTGTTGTTGCTTTCAGTGCAAAGGCAGATGTCTTTGGACCTGCTTATTTACACCTCACAGTACACAATAACATTAGAGTTATCCTGGAGTGAAGGTCTTGTTGTACCTTTTGGTGTACATACATTCATACATATCTATACATACATATCAGGCAGATTGCTGGGAAGTTGGAATCTGTATTTCTGGAGGTGTCTGCCAGATTGCTTCTGTGTAGCAGGTGGTGTTTGTTTACATATGGAATACATTACACCAGTGGGGTTCTTTTGGGAACACGTCACTCTAGATTTGTGGATAAAAAACGTGCACCTAGTATAAACCAGGGCATACTGTACAGAAAAAATAATGAAAGACAGATCCTGGAGTTACATTGACCTTTAAACGGAACGAGTCGGATGTTAGCAATGTAATTATCACGCAGCAGATGGATGACGTCAATGGATATTTTCACAGTTACTCAAAGTAGAAATTAACTCAGTCTGGGGGATATAAATCCATCCCCCAGACTGAGATGGATACATTTAAAACTTTGTTACTTTTTTCAGGCAAAAAAATCACTTTGTACATGTGAATCATGATGTGTCATTGACTATGATGGTATTACTGTGCCAGGGTTTATGGCACATGTTTTCACGGCAGGTGGTCAGCTCGCTCTGGCTGTGTTGTACTGAGCGCTGGGGTCACTTCAACGACGAGAACAGGAAATAAGTTTGCTTTCAGATTGTGTTTGTGTGAGGAGGTAAATTGAAGAGAGCGAACAGAGCAGCGTGCAGATTGTACTTCATTACTCTGTCTCCATCCTTGCTTGAAAGCTGAAGTGAACTGGTTTGCAGTTGTCAGATATCAGACTGATATTAAAACACACACAGCAGGAGCAGATGGATTTGAGCAGTGACCTGTCTGCACTATTTGTGCTCAAAGTTATAAATGATGAAGATGCCAGTGTTTTAGTAGTCGTATCCTGCATTGAGTCGACAATCTGACATCGAAGATCACGCAAATTAATTTGGTTTATCCATTGATGTAGTTTTCATTGCTCCTTACATTCAGTTAACAATATACATAATACAAAATAAATACTATGAATGCTTATTAAAATCATCCAGCCATCCTTTAGCCGTACCATCTATCCTTGGAAGGTCACGGGGAGGGGGGGCGGACGCTGGAGCCAATCTCAGTTGACATTGAGAGAGGCAAGGCACACCCGGGATAGGTCACCAGGCTGTCACTGGGCCGACGTACAAAGACAAACAACCTTTCACACCTTCGAGGAATTAAGGCCCTGTCCCAACTCCTCTCCCGGGAGGCTGCGTTGGTAGAGCCAGGAGAGAAGATCTTCCCCTTAGACTCGGGACACCAGTCGCTACATCATCAGCAGCCAACCAATGTTACTACACTGACAAACAATATCCACAACGACCGTTATCAACCAACATAATAACAGTGACACATTAATCTATCTATTCATCTATTGATCAATACTCAGTCAGGCAGCGTGTTTACAAATCGTTAATTTCAATGTAACATTTGTTCTGTCAATAGTAATTTCTGCCCCGCAGGGAAAACGTTATGACATATGGAGGGATGTTTTTTCTACCCCACACTGATTCAATTACATTTTTCTTTGCTACAGAAGATATTCTGCTTGATTTAAAACATTTTCATGGATTTTTTTTAGATTTGGATTTCTATCCCCCTCTACGTCTTTCTGTAGGAGGAAGTCAGACTTCCCAGAGAATACCAGGGAGAACACGCAGACTCCACACTGAACCTATTTGCTCTGAGGCAACACTAAGCACTGACCCACAGGAATCTTTACTATGTATTTACATCCACAAGACTTCCGCTAACATAACAAAAAAGTTTACTGCAATTAAACACGTACATCCTCTGGCTACTAAGGAGTTACCATGAAATGAAAAGGACCAACTTCTCTAGAATCTAAGTTAAAACCCAGATAATTCCTACAAACCCACCCATAGAACAATGTTTTTTGTATCCTCCTACAGGCTGATCCATAGCATGACATACAGTGAATTGGCAGCAGGCACAATGTACAAATCGATTCTTAAGGTTGTGTCAGACTAAATGTTGTGCTGTTACATGAGGAAACTTCCCCAACTCCTACATAGTAAAAGAAGTTAAACATGCAATTTGTACCACATCATAAGGCCCCTGGATTCAAAACCGCACCCTTTATTAAAATGCAGCACGTCGTCTCCGGCAGCAGACAGTGACAACTAAATCCTTTGACAAGACAAACACAAAACTCAGCCTCACTTCATCTCTGCAGACTTTGTGCTTGTGTGTGTGTTTGTGTGTGTGTGTGTGTGTGTGTGTGTGTGTATATATACTGTATACGTGTTTACCTTCTTAAAACATGTATTTGTGATTTGCATGATTTACCCTAGTCACCCCTGTAATTTCAAACCTCGCAACCTAGAGACGAATCAAAATTTCCAATTGTTTACAAAGCTGTGAACTTGTTGATCAATGGATCAACTCTGCCGCTGTTAGCAGGAGGTACTTTCTTAAAATGACATGTGGATAAAAAGCCTTCAAACCACAGGAATTATTTGAACCCTCTAGTTAAGATTTTGCCCTTCAGATCTTTATAAAATACAGAAATCATTACTATACGTAACTGTTTTTTTTTGTTGTTTGTGCTCAGTTGTCTTTGTCAATGCCATGTCCGTGTCCTTGCCATCACAATGCTACTCAGTTAGCCCTCAACTTGGCCAGCTCTTGTGTTGTGTTATGATGACAGCAATCCTTGGAGGCTGCTAGCATCACTTATTATTTCAAGTCTTTGATGCACGGCTACAATAACTCCTGTTATTGCTCTGTTTCAATGTTGCTCAGCAGAGTTTAGATATCAACGTTATTCAATAGGTCATCCTTCTATGAGCCACTGTCTGGTGCGGCTTCCTACCTGCGCCGGAGACCTGCACCAAATGGACGATGCATAATTAAGATGGTAACCTACTGCAGAGACCGGACCCTGTCATAGCATTGGAAATAAAGCTGACTAGCCCAGGGGCACACTTCACTGTCCTTGTGATGCATTCAAGCTCCTGTTATGCTGCTGCCTAACTATTATTGCCAGGCAGAGCTCACAGTGCTATTAAAATGGCCAAGGTTTCCAAACACTGAATTTTCATGAAAGGTTTTTTAAAAAATAGACGTCATGTCCATCTGAGAAGATGTATCCATTCATTTTTATCCTCCTTTGTCTGTTTAGATTTAGGCAAAAAAAAAAAAGCATTTCCACTAACAACACAAATATATAACAAGCTTCACAAAGGTGTTATGTAGAACAGGACTGTCGTGGAATCCAGCTCTTTATTAAAACGTATCCATCCATTGTGAAAGCATAGCACATAGAGGACAGTGAACATAGCACCTTAGGGTTTTATCACCTTTAATCCTGCATTGGAAACATATGCAAATGCATGGTCGCTCTACAGAGGCACCTGAAGCATCTTTATGGTCCAGAAATTATGTTTGCTCAACGTTTGCATCATTTATGCTGTTTTTATGATAATTTCAAGCAATTATGGAAGAGCTCCTGCCATGTTATCTTTGTCATGTAGCAAATGGAAATAATTGTGCACCAGGCATCTCTTTTTATCGGCCAAGAGTTGCCAACCACAAATCAATGTTGGTCGGTCATATGTTAATAAAGGACCAGTGTTGTGTGTCCTTGTTTCCACAGTCGAATCAATTTATCAGTCCGTGATCAAATCAGTGCTTATTTACGTGTCGTGCATCAGTTTAATAAATCAGACGTAGAGAGGTTCATCTGTCTCTCCTAGTGTTTAAATATGTTCGGTTTCGAAGAGGCCTTGATAAATGACTGCCAATATTTTTCAAGGGTGATGTCATTTTTATTTCCTGAAAATGCAGTGGGGACACGAACAGCTTTGACCACTGCAGGAATACATTTCGTATAAGTCCGCTGAAGGAACATAATTGACGTCCTTTGAAACGACATCAATCCAAAACACCCACCGTGACACTAAGACCCATACCCTGATTCCTGCTCACACCGTGCATTTACATTATGTCCTTATATTCCGTGGTTTTATGTTTCCCAGTTAATAGCAGGAACGACTCTGTTAGGAGCTTGTAGTGTTGCGTGGCTGGACTGACAAAGCCGACATGAAAGCACGGGGGAACATAATCATTTTACAAGTTCAGCCGGCTCCAGCAGTCTTTGAAGTTGTCGCACCATGGATCATTACAGCAAGGAAACACACTTTTGTCGGGCTCTGTGTAGTGTATCAGCACTGTTTGTGTACACGGCGGTTGTCTCTACGGTGGTCTCAGCCACAATAGGCTGGTGGTATGCTAGTGCTATCGCGCTATCATTAGCATGTTTCCATATGATCAGCTCGTGGCTCCACTTTCTGCCCTTCTTTTTCTCTCCCTTTTCCTTAACCGGCCTAATCCCTGATTAGTACCACCAACACACAGCAACCCACCCACAAGTTCAGCCTGAGTCATTATTATCCTGGTTTACAAAAACACCCATATCATTCTCTGTACGCCTTGCTATCTCTGACAACCGCAACATTCCCACTGATAGCAAAAGGTTTGCAGCTATGAAGAGGCTTAGCGGGTCACATGCTATGAATACTGTGAATATGCTATTTTTTGTGCACTGCGCGTCGACTACTCCTACAAGTCAACATTAAGTCACAGTAATGGGAGGCAAGTGTGTGAAAGATGGAATCCGTCTGCCAGTTTGTGTTTCTGGAGCGACCTTGCTGACCTCTGACCCTGTGATCCACAGACCCTGCGCTCCACACGCTACAGTCAAGTGGTCACAGACATACAGGCTTATTTTAGCTGTTGTGAACAGTTGAGTGGAAAGAGAACATCAGCTAAGCAGGGACGGAGTCCGAGGCAAATGCTACAGTGTCCAAACAAACAACGAATCCACATGTTTTTATCTTTCACAATTTTTCAAAAAATAATTTATTTCAATGTAGTGAATGTACATCAGAAAAATACTGAGGTTTTCCTGGAACAGCCCACATTTCACCTTTCTTTTACCGCAGAGGTACTTGTTGAGACGTCGCTACGCTTGTTACTGAGCAACAATCAATGATCTTTATAAAATGCCACTATTTGAAACATGCTGGATATGGATGCAGCACCGTAAGGATAATCTGTAGATGTATGTAGCTGAAGGAGCCTGGAATTGATTTTTATTCAATTGAAAACATTAACCTGGGAGTTCAACCCTCTAACGTGTGTGTCCATTCTCTACTGCGCCAAAATCCTCTAATTCCTGATATGTCAGTGTTTGGTCTGATCCGTTATGGGGATTGGGGTGGGGAGAGGGGAGGATGATAAAATGCAGAGAGAGAAAAAGATGATGAAATAGGATTATCTTTCCTGGGATTACGAACGACGTTCTTAAACAAGATTGACCTCAGTCTCTGTTACAAGGGGGTTTTGTATCCAATCTGTAGCAGCACCCAATGCCTCGTCATGTTTGTGTAATACATGTTAAGGGAGGTGTGAGTGTGTGAGTGTTTGGGTGTGTATGTGCATGTGAGTGATAAATAGTTTGTCTATCCCCCCCACGTTCTGCGGTAAAACAAAAGTACATCAATGATACTCAAACCTTCTTCTCACCCCATTGACTCGCATTTTTTTCTCTTTACCACAGTTCTGCTCTCACAAATATCACACCACTCTCTTATTTTCTCACCCTTACTAACCTATTCTCAGCCTCCCCCTCCCTCGCATCTCTTCTATTCCGCTGCCCTTCCTTTAGTCCCTCCCTCGCAAACTACTTGCTATTCAGTTCAGGCAGGCTGCAGGCAGCATTGCTCTAGCTCCCCGTACTGCTGCTGCTGCAGGGCTAGACTTTTTTATCCCCTGCTCTCTCTCTCTCTCTGTCTCTGTCTGTCTGATAACCAGACATTTCCCCTCACTCTTTCCTTATTCTCATGAAACTATGCACCTAAAACTTGGCTTACAGCCCCAAACTCTTAATATTAAACCCTTCACCATCTACCTCATGCTTCTATTCTTAAACCCCTGCGTTGCTGCATGACGCGCCGTTGCCTGTTACTGAGCAAAGGGGCATTTTTCATCAGCACAACACTAGGGAAGGAGCTGTGCATCAATCAGACCACAAGCCCATTTTTCAAGACTTATGAAACTTTGAGCCAGTTCACGTTGGACATTCTGGGCAATCATTTACAAACCATTTTAACTCGTCCAGTATGAAAGGTGGACTGTTCAAACAGGACACTTTTTTAGAAATGCCATAGAAGAGTTATCTTCACACGTCAGGCGCCACTTGCATGGAAGCTTTGAGAATTGTGTTGATTTTTAAGCCCTCTCACATTCTTCTCCTTTCCCAGAGCGACAGCACCTTTCTGGTTTGTCTTCGTGCCCATGCTGTTGCCGACGTACCTTCATTTTTCAGGCTGTTTTGGGATACCTTTATCCTACATTAAAAACAGAAATATGGAGGTTGATAGTTTACAGCCTCCTAATGTCACACTGACTGGGACTAAGGGAGATGGATAATAAAGTCTTTATGGTGCCTGTAACCTCCCTCTATGTGTAAAGGAAGGTCTGAATCTTCAAGAACATGGATCATGGTAATGGTTAAAACCAGGCTTCTGGGCAAGTGGGTGGGGATAAAGTAAAGAACGCTGCGGTCTGCGTAATATTGGGTGAGGCAGACACCTCCAGATGCCGGTGATATTGTGCAGTAGTTCTAAATGTAGCTACAAACACGTTATTAGACCTGACAATGCTAACCAAAAGTTGGGAATCCTTTATGTAGCTGCCATTGTCAGTGTTGTTTATCACACATGCTCATTATACAAACAACATGTACAAAGTAAGCTGTAACGTCATGCTTTCCCAAACCCCCTGTTTGACAGCTCTTCAGAGGTGACATTTTCACTTGTCACCTCTGCAGTGACTAAAATCATATGCCTTATTAAATATGCTTTTGTGGTCCTGGGTTCATTCAGTCCAGTTGTTCTAATGTGATGTCATGCCCCCCCCCCCCCCCCCCCATTGCCTCCCTTGTATACACTTTATATGGGTCAATTTCCATTTGTTTACTGCTGGGTTCTCTTTGTGTCATATGCCTTTGCTTTACAGCGCTCTGCTCCCTGCCTGCCTGTTTTGATCCTGATTCTGTTTTAGAACTTTTTCTTTCTTTCGTTTGTTTTGTTTTCTTTGGGGGGGGGGGGGTTTGTTAAGTAAATATGTCCTTACTTCTACCTCCTGAGTCATGCCCTTGTGTCCCTCCTACCTGAACCATGACACTTGCTTTTATTTTGTCAGACAATCACAATGCACAGTGAAAAGAGAGACATGCAACCTGATGTCCTCTGCGTTAGGTTTGCCCAGTGTATATTATTTTGTCAGTTCCTGTCATTGCCTTTGTCTCCACTCCATTGTTTAGCTGGTGCCTCCTCCCTCTGCTCTTATGGTTTTCCTATATGCCCTTATATATTTTTTTACATTTGCCCCAACTCCTAGCCAAAGTCTGATCAGAATGTTTTGTCAAGACATGCTGAACTGAGGGGCGTCCTTGTCTTGTGTAATTTACCCCAGTCGTCTCAATGAAGATAAAAATACTTCCAAATGTTTTCTTAAATAGTCAATGCAGGTAAAAAAAACAACCCTACCAGCTCTTGTATCTTTGCTAAAATGTTGTACTGCACTATAGCATCACTTTATTCTTAGAGAAGATTTTATGTTAGTGTGGCATCAGTCTACAAATTACCCATGCATCCATGCACACAATGTGTTTACTCTGTTCTTAGGCCATCTTAAACAAACTGTTCATTTCATACTTACAATGTGCTTGATGATAAGCCAGATGCTTCCTCTCACCCACAGCCTGCTTGACCACAGATGCTAATAGCCAGTGACAGGCCCACAGTCTAAACATGAGCCAGTGTAATGAGAGGAGTAAGCAAACGGCATCAGCCATTAAACATAAGAGAGCTTGTGCCAGAAGGCACTCCGGCCCCTCCTCAGGCACTGCCGTTCTCAGCTGCATTAACTCTAACTGACAGGAGACTGCCAGGCTCAAACAGCACTGTTATAGATACCATGAGCAACCATGTGAGAGGAGGGAAGACATGGAGCTCTGGTATGAGCAGCACTTTGGGTGTTGGGGGTAAACTGGTTTTCCTGAGGCGCCACACAGGAGATCTGGATACTCATTCATATTCCCAGTAGCCACAAGATGTGTTTCTGTCTTCGTGTTTGTTTGTCTGTGTGAGTGTGTGTGTCTGTTTATGTGTGTTTCTACCAATCACTGAGTTAGTACTTTCTAGTAACGCCGTCATTAATGATTCAACTAATCAAGTAACACCTATAAAAATGAGCATATATCTGATACTCAATTGTCTGCTTAATAATACCATTATAACATGTGCTTTATTTAATTCCCAATCAACAATTAAACAACAATTGAATAAATATATTTTGCCATGCCTCTAAGGAACTATATTATTCAGCCCCCCCTCAAAATTGTTACTGATGTGTACAAGTTGTGAAACATAAAGAATAATGAGTAACATGCACTAGCCATCCCAAGGACAAGGACTGAGAGCCATTGCCTAAGGTCATTATCACTTTCATTAAACCTCATTAATCAAAAAGAAAGTCGGGCGTTCAGAACTCTATGAACGCCTTTTAAGATACAATAATTAAGGTTATGAAACTAATTTATTAATCCGGGCCTGCAAAAAGCTTAGTCCATGCGACAGAGGAGAAGTATTTCATTTGCTGTCTTATTTCAATGTAACCAGCTGCACCGAGGAAAAATTAAAACAACGAATTATCTGAGACAGTCATAAAAACAGCCGAATCACATAAAGCCCTCAGAGGCAAGGTGTAAAAATAATGTTTCCAGTCAGTGGCATCCAGCATCTTGTGCAAAGCCCAGTGCTGCTTACTGATCTGCAGTGTAACACAGAACAAGGGTCAAGTTTTATCCTCGGTTCTCTCAGGCCAAATCGGTTTAATGTATAATGTTGTGGGAGGTCAAATTGCACAAATGATTACGGATGTATGTGATTTGAAAGTTACTACCATCTATATATGTAAATAGTTTTTGTTTTTTACCTATCTATACTTTGCTCCTCTCCATTTATAAAAAAACTGCTTTAAGTTTTGGCTCAGACTATACCTTGTTTAAAGGCTTATATATTTAATCTTAATTGTCATAATTTTATTTGAAACAAGCTAATAACAGAATTTAGTTTTGTAAATCGTGATACAATTATTTGACCCTGTGTATAATAAAAAAAAAATCTAAAACAAATCAATGAAATATAAATCATAGATTTTGTAAATAACCAAAATTATCAATTTGCTCATGTCTGCATATGTTTCCTCCTCTGCTGCAGTTTTGACCCTTATTTAAGAGACATGCAGGTGAACTACCTCTATACAATTAGTCAGTGTGAATTGTCTTTTATGTGTTAGTCCTGTGATCCACTGGTGTCGCTGCTGGCTCTACGCCCAGTGTGGGCTGGGAGAGGCACCTCCTATGGATGGAGGGGAAAACAAAATGACACACAATCTTTTCATCTAAATTTAATTTATATACATTTCACACCTTTGACCCTCTCAGAAAAATTGTCTTCTAACTAATTGGTTTCAGTGTGTGTGTGTGTGTGTGTGTGTGTGTGTGTCTGTGTCTGTGGATGTGAGAGAGCGTGAGAGACACGTTCAGGCACACGGTCACATGCACACATGCTGCTATAACTTGATATTTCTGTGCTTATTTACTCCTGTGTTGCATTGTGCCCGTTCTATATCTATTTGAATTCTTGAGGTTTGGATACAACATCTATTTCTGTCCTGCTCGGTCGTCCTATTTTAAAAAAAGGAAGAATAAACACTCAGCAGCTCATCTCTAAGTATTTTTGGTCTTTCCAGTCGCAGGCATTGCAGTGTGTTTTCTTTTCCAGTATCCTGTAATCAAACTCGCTGATGGCCACCGCTGCACCTCTTTAAGTTCCACTTAATGAGAACAAGTCAAATTGGCCCATCCATGGCACTGTAGCTGAGGGAGCACAACTTGTCTTAATGAGGATCTAGCTTCCCATTATCTGCTGGTAACCCGACCAGCACGTAACCACTATTATCCGCCCCCACCCCTGGCTCTCTCTCGCGCACACACACGCACGCACACACACACACACACACACACACACACACACACACACACACACACACACACACACACACACACACACACACACACACACACACACACACACACAAACACACACACTTTCTCAACCTCTCGTTATCTGCTCGCCTTCCCCTTTAAGCCCGCTGCAGACAGTGTAACCACATTGGATAGTAATTGTACCTCTCGCTCCTGCCTAATTGAATTGACAAGGAGCCGGAATTGATATCATTTAACACATTGATCTTGAGAGACAATAAGACAGAACGCCTCATACCCCAACACCCCTCCCCCCTCCGTCCCATCTTTCCGACCTGTCTCCTGTTTGTTTGTTTTTTATCGTCCCCATGATTCATCTGCTCATTTCTCTGATTTGCCATGTTATTGCCTATGAATGACCAGATTAATCCCTCACTTCTTTCTGGGAATGTTTCACCGCTGTCATTTTCATTGCATTAGTTTCAAGCGACGTGCAGGGACAAGATACTTCTGAGTTCATCAGAATGCCAGAAATTAAAAACATTGGACGTTTGTTTAAATAACACTTACAAATAAAATAACAGACAACTTGATTTGTACATTGTACTTGAATTAAGAAATTAAAGAAAAGTAAAGGAAAATATATTGTTTACTAGCGCTGCTTAAACTTAAACTCTTTATCTTATCCCACCATTGCAGGGTTTGAGGTCAGAAATGAATTGAAATAGTTTGTGCTGCAGTGCACCACTGAGTTACACAACTTTCCGAGGCCTGAGCGTGTGAACATTCTCTGGGCCGTCAGCCGCTTTGCTGGCATCCACCATCCACCAGCCCATCTCCTGAGTGGGCCATGCTGCTTCCATTACCCTGTACACTCTCCATGCTTAGTTTCAAGCGCCCTGCTCTATCTTCCTCTCCCCTACTGGGAATGAATGAGTGCACACGGGGGGGTAGAAAATAATGGATGGAGACAGTTGGGAACAGTGTCTGCCAAACACCACAGGGACTAGTGTTTACTAGAACAACTGAACATGTACATTCCATTATGCGACAGTCAAAAACTGAGCAATCAATGTTGCTTTCTATGTTGAATCAACATTTAATGGGAGCGCAGTGGAGAGCCAGATTCCCACACGCAGGCAGGACCACACCTAGGTGGGAACGGAGAAATGTCAAACCATTTTCCCCGGGATCAACACATAAACAAAACAGTGTGACTCAGTTTGTCTCTCACACTTTGTTTCGTCACACAAACCCAAACGTGCACGCACATATCAAAGACCGACGTTTTGACGGACCAGGGACGAATTTGTGGCTGACGCATTTACTAACCTATGATTCACACTTTGTGGACAGCCTTGTGTTTAAAGTTTGTAATGGGGAATTCAAGCGTAGTGTTTTTAATTGGGTGTTTTATGGTTTGCAGGAAACCCATCATGAGCAATGCATTTCCGTTCCCTGTTGAAGGAGTAATGCCATATTAGAGTGGAAGTGGAAGTGCAGCGTATTTATTTGTAATTGTGGTCTACTCCCTCTGATTGTCTTTAGCATGCTGCATTGATCTGAAGATACATCGTTTCTCAAAGAGCGGCGGCGGCCATAGGAAAATACACACACCGATATAACTTTCAATTGGGCCTAAAAATAACAGGAGCTGGGTTTTGTCCCTTTAGACATCATTGTGCAGTTTTAATCTCCTTAACGCAGATTAAAGAGTTCAGGGTTTTTGAGAAATAAAACAGCTGGGATTTTGGATTCCAGAAAATGGAGAGAGAGCGAGAGAGAAAAAAAACACACAGGCACTAATTTTATTTATCTACTCATCTTATGAATCAGAGGATTTGTTTATGTCATCTACAGCCTGTCCACTTTCTCTCTCGCCCGGTTCAATTAAGGATGTCGGTTAGACATTAAAAAAAAAAATCACGTGAATATGTCTGAAGTGTCCTCAGAAAGGATCCAGTTGAGCCCTTTTTGAATTTTGGTGGTGAGCATCTTTAATCCTGTGTGTCCCTGTGGTGCCTTAATGACACATTAGGCTCTTCAGGCTGCATAATGACTAATGTTGTCATGTGTCCTGCTTTGGCGTAGGGGAGCTGGCCTGTCCATGCACATCAAAGTGTCAGTATTACAGAAGGACACATAATGGAAGGGAGCTGAATGCTACCTTCATTTCCTAACAACTCACTCAAAGTCATTCGAGCCATGTGTCAGAATGTAATGTTCAAATGTATTAAATGGACATAGAGTTCACTTAAATGTGTGTTACTATAGTGGTAAGTAGGTTCCAGCTAGATTTCCTTTCCGATATGGGATCAAATCTCATACACGTTATTCATATTATGAGATCCCTTTAATTTGATGCACTGCCCCACAAAAAAAAAGAAAAAGGCGGCATCGTGTGATTGCTATTAGGAGAAGGGGTGACTAACTGTTGTATGAGCTAGGAGATAAATGAGTCATTTTTTTTGTTTAACGTCCACAAGAAAGAAAACGCTTGCTATATGAGCCTTGGCCAAGGGCAAGCCAGCAATACATTAGACAGAAAAGGGAATTATCTGCTTTTATGGCTACAGGCTCTTTTCATTGAGCAGCACTTTCACATCAATGACCTTGCACACATGAGAGTCCCCCACAGCACATGGCCACACTGAGACTCGTGCAGAGGTTGGAGTGCGACGGGTTTAAAATGAGAAAAAAAATGTGGTTGTTGTGTTGTCAGGCTGGAATACTCCTGAATGTCTTGTCTTTCAAAAAAAAAAAGGAAAGGACAAGAAACGTTGGTTTGGTACTTTCCCGCTGATTTTAAGTTGTTTCTAGAGCGCACACACTTCCTGAGCTAAATCTACCTTTTAAGGGAAGTGCTCAATTGGTCAATGTCCTTTTGTTGAGTTCACGCTAGCATCACTCCCTCTCTGCTGCTCTCTACAAGTGTGATGGACGGCATATTCAGAACTTTTGTAGAAACGGTAATTTTATAACCTGATAATGAGGCTTTGGAAATAACCATCACTTTTATTGTTGAGCTAAGTTTACAATGAGCTGGCTGTTCGATGGGGGTTTCATTTAGCTCTCTGCGACACAAAGACATGTCTTGTGTTCCATTCAATAATCAAAAGGGCAGGACAATCGTGCAGCAAAACAAAGTTCAGGAGCCACATTTTGTGTCACATTGGACACAATAATGAGTAAATAACAACATTAGCTTTTTGTCTTGGAGTATAGTAGTCAGTTGGTCTCAAACACAATCCTCATATGGAACAAACAAGGATGAAAGGGAGTCTTTGTCACCACGTGTGTGTTTTTCTGCAAAGGCTGATGAGCATTCTGGTTGTTTGCCTTCATGCTATGCTGGGCAGAGCTGTGCGATGGTTGCCTGGCAACGACACAACTAATTTTGTATGCTGGCATTGCTTCCACAGAAAATAACTGTGACTTACAATCTGTTGATCATCCATCTAACCATTGTTTTCCTTTGCAAAAATATCTTACTACCACCTGAAATTATTCAATCGGCGGATTTTAATTATTTTCTTTTTATGTCTACAACAAAGATTGTGCCATCCATAAAAATATTACTCAGAATTGTCTGTAGCTATATATAGCGCAAGGTTTCAAACAGGGATGGTCTCAATTTTTAATTCCTCAGCTGTCAAAACAAAAGGACAAAGTAATTAACATGAATGATTATTTGTAGACCTTTAGTTTGAAATGTGGTGGCATTTGACTTTGTACGGGAGCTGATTGAGAAGACCTGAGGGAGGCTGGGAGCACATTGCTCACTCTTAAGGACTTCACTCCGAAGCAGGGCGCCAATTTTACACTTGTTTCCACTTCTAATTGTTCATTTAACTCATTTAAATTGAAATTGGAAAGGCTTGGATTTGAAAAGTCTTGCTAACCAATATATTTTTTTACCCAGAACAAACACAATCTTTTGGCTGAATCGTGTGTTGCACTAGTCACATAGACTGTAATATCCATGATCCTTTGTTAGCATATTAGGAAACTGGTGATGCCTGCTAACATGTTCAATGCATGTCAAATGGTGACAATAATGTATTCTAAGCCTGTTAAGCATCTTCTAAATGGTGCCTTCAGAACAACCCAATTAGGATGTACTCACTTCCTATGTCCTGAGTGACACATGTATGACTTTCTTTAGAGAGATCAGGATCTGGAGCAGTAATAATTTGCTCAAAGACACACGAGATCTTGTTTTGTGCCATTAAGAAGACCCCTTCTTCAGCCTCCTATAGACTGAATAAAACAAGCGACATAATTCTGCCCGTGTGTGATTTGACATTGTTTGCTGGTGCCTCCAAATGAGAGGCGTGATGACTAACAGCATCAGTATCTCTCCATTGATGCGAGTCATTGACAATCTTCTCTGCTGGCATGAAGGCAGATCAGCGATGCCCCACACGCATTGTGTTTGGCCCTTTTACACAGAAGGGCTAAGCTGAATAAAGATGCAACATTCCCACCTCGAACAAGCTCTTTAAAAGGAAAGCCTCTGACTCACCGACAAGCCAAGCTTAGATTAGGTAAATAATAACAGTCAAAATCCAATAAACGTATAGGCCCATTCTTCTCCATGGGTTCTGAGCAAAGACAGTAAAGTTAATGAGTGGTAAATGGAGCAGCCAGTAGGTGTAACTGAAAGCGGGGCCTCTTCTTTGGCCAGGCGTCTCAATGAAAAGAATTGTCTGTATTTTTGAATTAAACATAGCAAGAGAGTTCTCCTATCAGTGGGTTGGGATGCTTGTACACTCACATTATCACAGTGAGAATTCCCCATCGTCAGGTGAGAGGAAGCAGCTGCTGCCTCTGTATGTTTCAGTCGGCAAACATGGTGGTCTACACCGTTTTTAAAGTCCGTAGCAGTGGGCAGATACATGAAGTGCACTGGACAGGGAAACCGGCCAAAACTAAATTGCCAGTTGCCAGAAAGGCTAGTTGCTAGGTAACATATTACGCAGTTTGACTCACAGACTCCAGTTTGATCGTGGCTGCTTGGTAACGTCACTACATGTTCTGTGATGAAGGGTTATTTAGAGATCAACTATCGGAACCAACTATACACATGTTTGCTTTGTTTGTGTCATTTCAACGAGAATATTGACACTTTGAGCTCGACCCATCTGTGTGGTGCCATGTCTGGAATCAAACAGTAAGAAGGTATTGAAATGTGCTGTGAGTGTATTAACCTGGCGTTTGTGTGTTTTTGTCTTTTCACAGACTGGCAGGAAAGAGAAAGGTGACCCACTGAACTCAGCCATTGACAAAATGACCAAAAAGACCAGGGACCTGCGTCGACAGGTACGTTCAGGTTTTCATGGTTCATCACAATCTCCATCTATCAGTTGAACACTGTATCAGCTGCACTTGTTCGTGGAAATCATTGAGTTGCTTTCAAGCCACGTTAAAAGTTGAGGCTTGAGAAGTTCTATATTTTTGGTATCGCCCCCAGAAGTCATAAAACGGCCCAATCATTTTAGGTTTTCAAAAGCCTTCGTGAAACAGGGGTAAATTGTTAATATTTGGGAACTAAATACAAGAGGAGGTAAGCGTATGTGCAATTAATCAAAGTAAAAACAAGAGTGCTGATGTTTATCCTATTTAATAAACATGCCACACATCGGAAAGCCGCGCCTCACTGATGTGTTTTTAATAGTTTTTACACAACAATGGAGGACTACCAGGTAATGAGCAAAACTAAATCAGGCTGGCTGGAAACATAAGAGAAAAAAAACATGAAATATAATCACACTAATCGTTGAACGACTCCGATGAGTCGGGAGAATTTGTTATTGTTACAGCATGGTAACAAAGAAAGATGTTGTACATGAACAGAAATCAATGTTAAATAATAGACAGTGCAAAATAGTCAGGGTACTTCTGAGAAACAGGGACCAAAACATCTATGACTGAACCCGTTTCTCAACCGAAGCTTTCATTTTCCATACACTTTAAAGTTCACTGACATTTTATTATTATTGAGCTTGGAGTGACCCGACACACTCACTAGTGACAGGGTTAACAAGCTTACTGTAACAACAGAATGTTTTGTTGGAGCTCACAGCAGAAATCCAAACATGGAGACAACATGAAACGTTCACCCAGTTGTGACGTTCAATCTGGGACAACAGCAACTCCAATCCTTTTTCCCTTCTTTTCTTCCACCCTCTCATTTGAGCTGCATTTCAAGATTGCATTCCATTCCCAAAATTCTTTTTTTCTTTTTCTAAACAATCAAATGCATTTCAGGCATTCAGTCATATTGATCAATGCTCTGCTTTTGATTGTCAAACTCAGAAGAGTTGTATCAGGAAGCTGCAGTAAAATGACCTGCCAAATTCCAAAAGCTACCCTCCAATAGTGAAGAATAAGTAGGTGATTCATTCTGCGATACACAGTGTCAGAACTCAAAAGCAGTATTGATTTTTTTTTATCTTGGCTGAAGACAAGATTTATCTGGCTCTGGATCTCGCGGGGTCTGACAAAAAAGTTGACACCACACTTAGGGAAAAAAAAGGGGGACACGTAAGTGTCTGTTGATGCAAAGCCATCACTCAAACAAGCTTCTGAGATGGTCTGTCGGCTCCCACTAATTAAAACTCACATTCTGAATAACTTGTCTTACACATGTTTTTCATATACAAGCATATTTGAGTTCACATCTTGCCCCCCCCCCAAAAAAGAATAAGAAAACCCATTTGGGCATCACAACACCCTGTCCTGTCATGCACTGTAGGGTTTTCTTTTCTGATAGAGATTCATTCAGCCAACAATTGATAATACATAGCAGCTCCATGGACAGAGTAGTTGTGGTTGTGTCCTCTCTGACCTCTGAAGACCAGGGTATCATTCCAGGTTGGGGGGGTGCATTTGGTGGTGCTGGCAGGCGGTTTTCACACTGACAGGATGTTCTATTGACGCAGAGGTTGGCTTGACAGAATGGGCGGTCTGTTTGAGCTTTGAATTTAGATGGGAGGGCAAAGCCGCGGCACACATGCACACATTGCACAGAGCTGCGATACCACAATTATGCAAACACGTCTAAGGTTTAGCGTATCGGCACTGGGCGTGTGGAGACACAAGATCTTCCTGTGGGGAGGAGCACTGTCTGAGCGTTGTGTTCTTTACCCTATTGTGGAGAGGACGGATCACATATTAGAGCAGACGAGCACAAATGACAGACAGCGTTTGTGAAATGGGAGCAGGTGAGACCGAACAAGCCCTCTGACAACACCGCCAGAGACACGCAGCATTGTTTCTTCCCTTCAAGCTGTTGTGTGTACATACAAGACAATACTAAGCTGTCTGTTATCCAGGGCAAACTGCATAGATGTTGAGCATGTCGTCTCCCCCCCAACCCCCTTTTGGTTTTCTTAGAATTTCCGCAGGGTTTCTCAGTCTGACGGAGCCAACGGAGTCCAACTCTTCCGTGCAGCCTTCTGCATCACATAAGTGCAAAGAGCTTTTTAATTTAATCACCAGCGCGACCTTACATTTTCCATCCAACTTATATTGATGAGGTTTAAGCAAATGTGAGTCCAACCTTAATTCTCAAACATCCCAAGTCTGTTAACCTGTTTTTATTTAAGTCTCAATCAAAAATGATTCCATGTTCTTCCGACTATACCTTGGATAATAAAAAATAAAAAAATAAACTTCCCTTATGAGATGTGCACAATGACTTGTATAATATTTGTGCAGACATACTGTAAAAAAAATCTAAAAGTAAGGTCAAAAAACCTCTGTTACTCTACCTAGGCTCTCTTGACCTCCTCAGAGTCTCTCCATCATCCATTCTTCAAGTCTATCATCCGAGTCAGGCTGGTCATCAAGTTCACATTCGTGTTCTGCATAAATACATTAACAGTTCAAGTAAGGCATGTCAATTATGGGCTGCCTGCTTAATGCTTAAGTAAATGTGACCTTATTTCACTGGAGAGAAGCTACATCTTATGTATAGCTCAATGGCTCTGCAATCACGTGACCCTCTTCGAAGTCGATTGTAAGTCGATTGTAGTTTGATGCTAGAGGACTATGAACCTCTGTTCTTATAAATAAACATATGCAAAGGATGAAGGATAAGTACCACAATATTTTTTGTTTGTTTTTAAAACCATGGCTATAATCAACTGGTCAAGGTCAAGTTCCTCCGAGAACAAGAATTCTGTGAGTGTGAACACGTGAACAGATGTGGGCAATTATTTCAAAGAAACCCAATAAGAAATACTGTAGCATGCTCAAAAGCATGAATCTGAGAATTAACATGAAGTTTTAGGTTGAAACAAAAAGTCTTTCCCCTCTCTTCAATTAGTATTCATTCAGTGACTAGCCCTACAAAGTTGTTGGAAGCGAGCCATGTGTTCTACCCACTGTCATCCTGCCTGTGATGAATGCATCTGTCAACTTATCTCTCTGGGCCTCGTTCTGACTGATGGCTGATTCCAGGATTCCCTATAGCACCAGCCGCCTTTGCAAATTTCCCTCCGTCTCTCGCTGCCGCTCTTTCTGCTTTGGGATGTTGAAATCATTTCCATCTCTGCCATTAGCTTGGTGATTGGTACAGCTGTTTTTAATTGTTGAGGGTTATCATGTTAAGGAGGAACAGCTGCCACAGATTTTGTCAGCTGTAACTCTGTTGTTTCGACAAACAAATCCAAGATAAGCCGCGAGTGTGTTCAATCTTTTTTTAAGCAAAATTTTTCGAGGCTATTCATTAAAATTTAATTTGCAAAATGATTGTACATTCAATGTTATCCCAGGCAGTGGTGAGTAAGCTGCACATTTGTGGGGCGCATCATGTGTCGATAGCTAAACCAATGAACTTGGATAAACATGTATTACATGTACCTTTGCTTTAGGAATTAGCATGACAACAACTGTAGCTTAAAAAGAAACACCAAAATGTATAAACGCTGGAAAGTTTATACAAGTTTGCCTTTCCCTTCAGATCTTTGGGTCAATGTTTGAGTTTTATGACCAACAACTATACTGGTATGGTTCATTGTGACTGCTGCCATCAGCATCAATTCCGGATGCACTTGGCGGGGGGGGAGAGGCACATACCATGAGAAGACAGTTTTCTATCACCAGGTATTAACTGCACGGTACTAAAAGTAGGACGTTAGCGGCAGAGTTAAAAGAGACAGAATTTAGTTTCATAGTAGTTGTGAGACAAAAAAAAAAAAAAAAAAAAAAAAAAAAATGGAGTTGATATTGTTCTTAACATATGCCAGCTGGCCTGTTCATCAGTTTTATAAGGAATGCCAGTGTTGATTTCACGGCTTATTTCTACAACCTCAGTGGCCAAAAGATGTCTTAATTTGTGTGTATGGAACTACACTATAATAAAAAAAAAAACAGGACAGTTTGCAGGACAGAATGTTTACGTACGTATTTTCTCTAAACCCATGGGGCAAGATACACTTTGTGCTCGTCCTCGGTTTCCGACAATTTCATGTTTGCAGAGACAGTCAACATTTGCAAATACAGTGCATTCTACACATCTAAAAAACCCACGTGTATAAGGTTGTCAATGTTGAGTAGGGAAACATCGGAGGTTCTTTTTGAGTGTCTGTGTGTCCCATGGCAGAAAAAGGTGGGGAAAGACTTTGCTAAAGGCTTATAGTCACCCAGTAAGAAGGAAGAAGCCCTGCAGGTTGAGGAGATTGTCAGGTTGTCTCACTGATATATCACTACACACTGAATGCTCTGCTACCTGTAATGTTGTTAAACCATTTTATAATCCCTGGCTTGTTCCCTGAAGTAGGGCTCTGTCTGCCACACAAACACACAGACACACACGTGCACACACACATTTGTTTTTTCTGATTTTGTCTCCACACATGACAACAAGTATCTCTTTTAGTGCTATGGAATAGCTTTTACAATGAACGACATGTAATACTGTGTTCTACTGTAGGTCATTGCGGCTAATACATTCGATTTTTACATTTGCTTCATTTACATGTTTTTGTATCACAATCTTATCATTATAGGTTTGTATTTATATAAAAAAAAGATCTGCAGTCATCGTGTCATGTGCAGTATCTGTGATTCTCCTTCTTTGTATTCAGTGAAAAAACATGTATGCATCTTTCCCTGTTTCTAAAACTGGAATCCCATGAATTTTGATTTGGCAGGACACTTTAAATGAAGGCTCCAGGATGAGATATGTAATGTGCTCGTCCCCAGACTGCCGACGATCAGTCAGTCCCTCTTTCCCGCCTTTCATTTCTCCACTCTCCCCCCACTAATCATCTTCCCATGCTCCCTGTTAGATATCATATATGAGAGCTGTTACTTAATTCTTGATTTGCCCAGGCTGTTTCCCCTCAGCCGTGACTCCAGCCGTTTATGCCGTGATTGCTCTTGACATTTTAATAAGAAACTTTGCTGTGCTGACCCCAAGGAACCCCGTGCTATGTGTTCTGCATCACAAGTTAGCAACACAAGCCGAAGTGCATCGTTCCCCTTTCAAATTCAGATTTGTGTTTTCCATCCTTTGCGCGTGCTGAGACTCTGCTGTATTGTAAACAAGTCAAGTCGACAGGGTTTGACTCTGAATGTGTGCAGAACCAACGATAATGCTGTCTATATTTTGCAGTCCTTTGAAAAAACATGCATTTCTTTGATTTCGAGTCATGCACTGATCATAGTGGGTGTTGTGCCAGACTTTCTCTTGTGCATCTGTTTTTGTGACACATCAGGTCTGCGCTCTGACGAAATACATACGTTTCCCCATTTTAAAAAGCAAATGGGTTAAATTAATGTGAATCCCGTCTTTTGGAATCACACAGCCCTCCCCACTTATCAGTTAACAACACAGGTATCTATCTGTCAAGGTTTGTTAAGCATATGCGTCCTCTTAATTATCCCAGTGAGCTTCTTGTGAGCCATTTAAGTATCAGGTCGGATTAACTTGTTGGTTAATTTTAGTTTTTTTCTACACTTTGGAAGGCTAGAGCATATAAAGATGAGGATGTGAAAAGTAGTCCTAGAAAATCCATTAATATGAACCAAAAGTGTCCTCATGTTTCGGACTCTTTTGTCTCTTTTGAAAGATAGCTCTGTTAAATGAACAGCTAAAATGGTAAAAGGACTTAGGTATTCTGGAGCCTTGGAGTTTTTAAACAAACATATCCGGGTGTTGTATAAAGCTTTAAACCAAAATGTCCCTGAGTGCTGCCAAGGCCAGAGCATCATTTGTGCACGACAGTATTTGTAAAGCTTAAAAAAAGCACATGGGTCAATTTAGAGCTCCATCATATATTCATTCATTAAGTCATTTCTTCATTCACCCAGAGGTAGTCTACCGCTAACTGGATAATTTGTGGTAAATCTTTGTTTATTATTATGGTAAGTTTGCTTTCAATTAGTTATTTGATGTCATAAAAACAATAAGAAACGTCATGATTGACACGGAGAGTGACTTGCGATCGGTGGGACCTCACTGCCTCTAAATGACCAGAAGAAAACAGATGGCAGCTTCAATATCTGGGATATTTTGGCTTAATTTCTAAATGATGCCATACAGTGCATTCTTCCTCTCTTTCTATCTACCTTTCTATCCGGTATCTGTCATGACGGCAGTCTTTGCTCACTGCTGTGTTTCATTTCATGTCTCATCACCGTCCATGTTGCCAGCCAGGATACTAAAAGTATTCTGGGAATAAAATTGAAAAGTGCATAGCCACAAGCGAAACTCAGAAAACAATTCCAACTCCTGAAACATTTCTCCCGAAGTCTTACTTATTAATATGTAAAACAAAAACCATTGCATTCAGAGCTCGAGCCACTGTGGCACCGCGCGGCTGGGGAGACAAATAGCTGTCCCACTAACATATAATGAGAAGAGCGTTCGCTATCTACTGGAATTCCAGGTCTAATTTCCTCTAAGTGTTAGTGAAATGCATGGGGAGTGTGAGAGGAGAGACGGTGGAGATGGAGCATGGAGGGAGGTGAGATCTGAAAGATTGAAGATGGATTTCTGTGGGAGTGGTGTGTGGGCATTAGAATGCTGATGGTGCAGGAGAGACTGCGACTTGGGAAATCACTCGTCTGTATCATTTCTGCACTCGAACCCACCATCAGAATCAGTTTCACTGTCGGGCATTCATGAGTATCCAGAGACCCAGACCTCTTACACACATCCTATCCATATGTGTCTGCATGTTAAATCAACAAGTGATTACTCAGTACCCAGTAACAGCGACAACCACAGGAATCTTTCCCTGACACACAGATGAAAAAAATACAAAAGACCTCCACAGTCAAATCAAAAAGGGTCTCGTTCAGCCTTTATTATCTATGTATAACAAGGAGATACTGCACTAAGTCAAAAGCAAGTTTATCTAACAACATTCCAATGAACGATATAGCTCAGTGAAAACCATTTTAACCGAGATCAAAATACATTAAACCACAGGAGGATCGTTTTGTGACTCATCTGACTTTGATGCACGAGTGATGCCCATCAGAACAGAAATGATAGAGAGTAGTAAGCAGATAAAAATACATTTATTTTTATTCTTTTGCTTGACACATGACTCGTGTCAGACGCAGGAGACGTCTGACACTTTTTCAATGAGATACTAAGTTGATGCAACCCCATTCTGAGCATGTGGAGCAATATAAGAAAATACTTTTAGTGACTAACCGCGGCACTTAATTAAATCTAATGCTGTCATCTCAACTGGCGTACAATTGATGAGATTGGAGTCAATGACGGAAAAAAGAAAGAATGCTCCAACTATTATGGTTTTCATAGGGTTATTTTATCACTTGCAAAATGCGGCTCAACAAAAGCCCACCGTTGTCCCCACTATTCCCAACAGTGAGAGAAATTGTGTCAAAATAAACCCCCAATTTTTTTTTTTCACCTGTCCCAGTTTGATAGTGGGTTCTGCCACACCTATCTCCAGTGCTGCAACAGCAATATCATGGTGTGAAGACAGCTCTGGCTACATAGGATCCTTATCTGTCCAGATTCCCTACCCTTGCCACAAGGTGAGGGAAGAGCAAGGTTACACCCGCAATGATGCAAGTCTGTTCTCTGAGAGGACAAAAGGGGAAAAACTATATTATTGACAAGTCCCATCTTTTCAAATCAGTGAGCCAGGATTCTAGAGTTCTGGATAAAGAAGCGCTTACAGAGTGTAGGCTCCAGGTTGTTTATAGCATTTGCAGACCTGTCATGTCCACTACCCTGGCCAAATCTAGTCTCTTTCCGAGGGCAATAGTGATGAATTATCTTCCCCTAGGAAGCCATAATTCTCCATTTTTTCTCCTTCACTCGCTGGACCGGCAATTAAGCTTGTGATTGCTGCAGGTTGTTTAAGTGCGACTGACACACTTACATATGATCTTTTTGTTGGTTAAATTAATTTCCCAGAGTCATTCGGAGCCATTAGTCTTCTCTGCCCTTGTCCCTGTCGCTTCAGTGTTTTTAATTCACCAATTGTGCGACAGTGTTGCTTAATGTCTAATTATAAAAGGGGATTTGAGGAGTCAAACAAATTGCTGTCATCCATTGTTGTTAATTGGACACTTTTCACTTTAATGCCATCATTTGTGTGTGTGGAGAAGTGATAACTAACCAGTCAGAGGACATTTAGGCCCTACATTTACACAACCTTTGGCTGGTACGGTTTCCATTTCTTTCGAAAAGTTAAAGGCTTTTTAAAAAGATGATATTAGATGGTATCACTGCTGTTACTATTAATACTTATTGTGTTGTCACCTCTGCTGCATTTATTGTATTGTTGGCACAATAATCACACTCACACATAAATGATATGATACATCAGAACAGTGTATTGAAGTTGAATTTATTCTGTTAACACTAATGTATGTTGAAATGATTGAGGGGGATCTTATGAGGAAAAGCTGCCTCTAGATATGTAGGAGACAACCCCCCCCAAAGTTAATTATTGTCTCTTAGCACTGCTCTCATGTGAATATAACTCCCACTTTGTCTGAGATTAAGCACCTGTCTGTTGTGGCTTCCTTACTGTTTCCTCTGGCATCGCATCACGTGTCCCAGTGACTAGCAGGGGTCAGGGTTGATTTACTGTTTTATTAAACAACCAGTCCCCAGCTAGTTTGGTACAAAACGAGTCCATAAACAAAGATATAACGTGAGGTCTCCCCCAGTAAAAAGGCCTTATGGGAAAAATGACACCATGCAAGCAATTTGCACTCCTGCCCGCTGAGAGTTCTCCTCCTCTTTTCACGCTCCCCCTCGTTTGTCTCTCTCTTTTTCTCTGTTCTTTCAACCTGGTACGTTACTACATCCTATTCATTACAAAGCTAAGTGATATATAATCATTGGAAAATGTAATGCAGTGAGGTAAGCTGCAGTATTATTAATATTATGACCTCTTCCTCATCTCTGTCTCTCTCTCTCTCCCTCTGTAATCCAGCTGAGGAAGGCCGTGATGGACCACATCTCAGACTCCTTCCTGGAGACCAATGTCCCTCTCTTGGTGCTCATCGAAGCGGCCAAGAGTGGAAACGAGAAGGAGGTCAAAGAGTACGCCCAGGTGTTCCGTGAACATGCCAACAAGCTGGTGGAGGTCAGTCATGAATTATTCACTGGGCCACTCGCATATGCCCGCATATCTCCATTCTCATGCATTATCATTTCAACAAACACACAGAGGAGTTGCTCTCAATGATTGATACTTAAAAATGTTTTAAAGCAGATTTGTAATTGACTTTAAAACTGTGTCCATGTAGACTCATGCACACACTCACACACGCACACTCACACACGCACACACACAAGTCCTTTCAGATTCTGTCCAGATGTCACATCGTCTTTATGTCTTTCCATGGTTAAATGACCTTCATAGTTAATCTCCTAGACTGTGGTGAAATATTATTCAGGTACTTACAATGTGCAACTGAGCAGAATCAAGGTCCCTCTTGCTTCTTAACTATTTCCTCTTGGTAACTGCATGTGCAGACATATGTGGTGGAATTCACATTGCAAAACCACAACTTGAAACTATCATTGACTCCTGTTTATTTTTGGAAACAACTTTCTTGATGAGCAATCAGGAAAGCAAAGCTCAACCTTTGCTTCAGCTAACTGGTTTACCTCTTGCAACCAGAAAATAAACCTGTGCCGATTTTTTTATTCTCAGTCACATTATATGATGCAAATAGCCAAATTACATTGTTTTGTAATCTGTTGGCTTATCAGTAGTCTCTGGAAATTTGCTTCAAAGTGTTACAAAAGTGATACATTTGAATACACACAGCACATTATATCTCTACAGATTCCTTAAAGATTATGATTCAGTGGTTGTAGAAACTGCACATACAACTTTTGTTTGCTATGCTATATGTCCCTACAGCTTATATATATAAAGGAGTGGGTAGCATTGTTTAACTGCTTGAGGCCACAGGGACTGAGGGCATCTGCTCATGCACAGATCCATTTTAAATTGTTAATTATTCTGGAAGGTTTTTCTGCAAGTAGAGGAGTTTGACTCCCACTGAACCAAAATCTTTTGCCAAAAAAAATTGAGAAAAAATGGGGGATAGAATCCGGCAGCAAGAGTCACCGCACGTGTTGCTGCTACATGCTGGAGGCACTCTGACCTCAGTGTGCAAATAGGACAGCAGCCTTCCACAGCATACATAGTCCTGCAGGTTTGCCCATTCAGTTTACATGTGTTTTTTGGACTGTGGTACTTTGGGTGCCTTGGACAGATACTGGGGAATCATACAGTGCCTGGACTGTTACTAGGATCCATGCAGTGAATATACAGTATATACCACAGTGACTAAGGCAGTTCTTTCCCACTCTCATTGTTTGGCTACTCAGGGGGGCGGGGTTTTATGTCACTTATTGCAGATGTTATGCAGAGTACCCATGATGCATGTACACAGTGGATATCTTGTGATGTTGTCTGGATAAGATCAAGTCCTTACTCATCCAGGAAATAGGTTCTAAGTATGCTTCTGTTAAAGTGTATACATGGACCCTGTCTAGTTTCCATGAGGTCTTGGATGGAGTTTGCTTCTTAGTTATTCCGTCACAATTACTGTCTATAAGTGTGTTGCACTGTAGTGTCTCTTTACTTTAGCTTTGTGCTGCTCAAGCGAAATATAATTTTTGTTTTCATGTTCCGACATAAAAATGACCATTAAATGCAATCTGAATCCAAATGTGATAGTTGGAGGGAAAGTCCTGTGATGAATTCCTCTGCCCTTTGGTGGTGGTTGCTTTTTGTTTCCATGGCTCAGTCAAAGGAGCCTTTAGAAGCCTTTATGTGGGCCTCTCTTAACATCCTGACGCTTAAAAACACCACTGCTGCTTCCTTTGACATCCGCTGAGAGAGTGAGTGATTTGTGTGCCCTTTCGGTCCGCACCAGCTGTTTGCTGATGAGGGAGGAGGTGACTGATGCTGCACTCAAAATGTGTCCTTTGCATTCAAAAATGTTGAAACTTTGTTCAGCCCAAGGACGCTTTGGACAGATGCCTACTACTCTTCACGTGAAGCGAGAACAAGGGGAGATGTTTCATTGTTTTTGCCCTTTACAGAATTTGGGTTATTTATATGTAAAGCATATGTGGCAACAGTGAGGTACACAGCAGTTGTTTATATGCTAAGGAGATAGAGTGTGAGCTCAGGTCTGAGCTGAAAATAGCTCATTGGCCGTGCAACAGCTTATCCCAAGCTTGTGTGTTTGCAGTGTGTTGGCAGGCAGGAAGGATAGTGCGGCTACTGGTGCGTAGTCGTACTCTGAATCGTTTCATCAATTTAAAAAGGGAAAAGAAAATGATTTGTCTTAAATAAAATTCAGCGTAGTCGGATTATTTGATTAAAAACACCCAAAATAAATTACATTGGATGATCATGCCATAGGGTCACTTGCATATTTCCTTTACTTCACCTGGTGCTGTATTCATCTCTATGTGTGCTTTAGTAGCAGCAAAGACATAGAATTAAACTAAGAGAATGTTCTTCAAAGACAAAGTCAATGGATGTTTATTCATACATGACGCATGACAGCATGGATTTCCTTGTTTAGAGATATTTACAGCGTTATTACTAATGCAGTTCATTCTTCAGGTTTTATCTGCCGGGCTTGTTTGTGTTTTGAATGCCTGCACACTGATGACAGCCGTGGCCTGAGGCATTATATGTTAAATGTGTCCATCCTCTCATCTGCCCATCAGTTATCCATGATATCTCTGGAAAACCTAGAGGGCATGTGTCTTCTCTAATTTGACACGTAGGTGTCAATGAGGGATATGAACTGGCGAAGGTAAAGGTGACCTCATAAAAGGAATATATGGCCATAACTCATAAATGATTGGGCTAATTATGTCAAAAATGTAACGCAACTGTTAGTATGATGAAGTGATGAGTTTTTACTGGCTAATAGGACAAATGATTTTCTCTATTCTAAAATTATATTTCTGATTCTTATTCAACATCTTGTTTAAGAAGCAGAGATTGTGGCCATGTTTCCTACCACCTGACTGGTTGGTGGAGTTTTAGAATATTTCAGTGTCAATTTGGGGGGGGGGGGGGGGGGGGGTATGAGTCTAATGCTAACACTAAGGAACATTCCCTTGCTTCCCTCTCACCTCTGAGTCGCCTATTGCATGATGGTTAGCTTTAACTTGGGCTGGTATCATGTCATCAGTGTCATGATAGTATATGGAGAAAATGGGTTTCCTTCCCTTTTCAAGCCCCAAGAAGCCTCTTAGTAGGTGAAGCACGTTTCTAACACAGCAACCGTTTTAATTCTGTCAGAGGTTACGCCTGGAAATACTTGTTGGTGCACGGGTCATAAGTCAATGAAGATCTATTGGAATAGACATGCTGCTGACCCTGCCCTTTCATAAGATGCTCTGAAGTGTTAAGTAGGTTCACCCTACTGTAACTGGCAGCGTGGCACATGCATATGAATGTGGGCTTCATGAGATGATGAGGTGCTTTGGCAGTAATGTCCAATTAGAGATCTCCAGCTGTGATTTTAAAACTGTGGTTATCATTTATCATTTATTAAAATGTGCAATCTGTGTGTTTGGCCATGAACAGAGTTCTCATCCATTTATTTTAGTTTTTTGTGCAAACTTATTAAATAAGCTTCTAAAATCAGTGTCACCATTATGATTTTTGTATTTAATAACCATGGAATCGGGTAGAAAACATCGAAGAGACGAGAGCTAAAACCAGCATTACAGACAGAGGCTGAAAAGAGGAGCTGCAGCAATGGGCAGAATGAGGATGGGGATGTGTTTCCAGAACACGAGAGCATGTAAACCTAAAGTAGAAATATTGATCTAACCTACACTCTAACATTCTTCATAGTTACTTTTCCCACACCACAATGGATATGTATATATCGTAATACCTATTGGCAAATGAAGAACTCAAGCCCTAGCATCCTACGCTCCACCTCCCGAGAGCTTGTGCTCGGCTGTTACCCTTCTGTCAGGGCGAGAAGGTTGTTTTCACCGGCCCTTACTAGCAAGATAGGTAATACACTCAAGGCAATCCTTGTTTACTCTGCAGTATCATTGTCATTTCTATCCTTATTATTCATGCCATCCAAGAGACAGCCATCATTAGTGCCACCATCACAACCCCCTTATATATATTGGACTAATTAACACCCTGATCAATGTCACTGCAGTCGTCTCCCCTGGTGTCAGGGAGGAGCTGTCTGGAGCCATTAGTCTGGAGTGTGGACATGATCAACAGTATCACAGTGGAAAGTAACCCCTTCTTTATTTCTGCTTTATCTCCATTTGTTAGTTGTTCCGTTCGGCTCCACGGTGTTTAAGTCTCTCAATTTCTCAACCGCTCTTCTCCGCTCACCTCTGTAAAGAGTGGCGTTTACCTCGAGAGTTTTCCTAATCATATCAGACTCATTGGACCATCTTGACCAGCAACAGGAAACCAGTCATTATTAGGCTGGGTATCTCATTGGCTTAATGACATGAAATGGTTCTGTGAAATTTGATGCAAGGATCTTGCTCTTGTCAGATGAATTTTCTAAAAAAAATGTTCTATACAATCTATTCAAAGTGCAGCTACACACTCTTGTACTACACCCATAATGTCCATACTATGTGAGTTATGACACTCTTTCTATTGCTGTTGAACTGAACTCCACATAGAGGTTGGAGAGGTTCAACTCACTGTAATTGTAGAGGCAAATTGGTAAAATCAGAAAAGAGCATAGAGACAATTAAAAAGTGCTCGTCATTCATCTGCGTTTGAGAGGTAAAATTGTGTGTTTTCTTGTATCACTGGTCTATGAACGAAGGATTGTACTAGTTAATTCCCAAGACTAACTATAATGAGAAGAACCTAATCCCCACCCATCAGAAATAACTTTCTACTCTATAAGTGTCCCTTTGGACAGGTGCTTCTGTGTGGTTGTATAAATTAATCTAAGGATAAAAGGAAAAATAGACACAGTTATGTAAAGCTATGTATTTAAATACATATTAACATATTTGAAGCTCATTTACGTCCCATTATTTAAAGTATTGTCTCATTCAGCAGGGAACTATCCATGCAATTTCAAGTCAATCTGCCGATGAAAGATAGGTTATTGTTTTTCAACAGACGAATGAGAGATTATCCTCTAAAACTATATCTGATTTACTTGCCACCGCATTGTCATAAATAAAATATTAGACTTTTAATACAACTTTGAATACAGGATTTAGCAGATGATGATATTTTGTATGTCTGCAAACTGCGAGTGTTTAAAAATATAGTGTTATTGCGAAGACCAATCCATCAGGTTGACAGATTGTTTTAAACAGAAACTATGACAAGAAAAAGCCTAAAACATTAAAGTCCATTCTTCTCAACATGTGCAGAGAACGTTTCATCACATTTGATCATTGCCATGCACTCTCATTGCTTAGGGAGGAGAGTATAAAGTCCCCTGACCAACACAAATGCATTCATACAGATGAATGAAGGTGATCATATGATCCTCACAGTGTAATTCAACAGTAACCAACTATACACGACTGATATTAGATGAGGACTGGTCACAAGTACTGCATTTAATCATTTATATCTTTTGAGGTACAGTATACAGGGAAGTAAGTGGGTAAACTTCCCATATCATTATTCACTTTGCTTCTATGTGATTTAATGTAAACACAATATGCAGGGGAAAAGGAACTGAATACTAATCTAAAAGACTATATACATTTTTTATGAGAATAATCTTGTCATCAATAATTCTCCTATTTACCACTATTCAGATGCATAATCGCCATTACCTCCGTGTATCTGCCTCTCTCCCTGTTGATGCATCATCCTGAGGTCACAGTGCTGCCCACTCTAATACGCGATTGTTAATTCAAACGCGAGGTGAATATCCAAAGTTCCCATAGTTCCTTTTTTTTATTGCCACTGCAGTGATAATCTGTACATGCCAGCAAAAAATAACGTTGTTCTCCATCTCTGTTCTACTGTCAAAATAAGGTTCTTTACTGACTTTGACTCCATCATGGAGCGCTTCTCTTTACCAACTGTGCTCTTATTAAGGAAATTTATACAGAGTGTATTTTTATTTCTAAGTGCCTTATCTCTGGATATGGTATTTTTCTAATAAATATAACTCTGTCTTTACCCAATGTGCAATCTGTTACTTGCCTTCTCTCTTACTTGTTTTTCTTAAAACCTTCATTAGTAAATACATTTATTACTCACAAAGATAACAAACTTAATCCATCCAGCTGTAAATGCAAACAAATAAATTAAAATCCATTTTCCTCAATATAGTGTATCTTTGTCCACACACAGTCGCTACATTAAGTTGAGCGGCTCACTTTACCTTCATCACTTCATTAGCTTTTCTTACTTTGGATTTACAGAAGTGACCTTACTTTGGACATGAGCACAGTCAAGGGGAAAGACATACCTTCAGTGATTATGCATAATCAATAAAGAGTTGAATGTAACTGATAGTGATTTGGCCTTCAGGGCTCAGCGGCATGAGACAGACTGCAGCAGTAAATATTATTCTGGGGGCCACTGCATTAAGCGCTTTACTGGACAGTTAACTGTGAAGTGGTTGGACCGCTGTTGGAACGGATCTATTTGTGATGACTCGAAACCTTTAAGCCAACATTAATCCTCCCTTTCATACAATGATATTAGCCTCAGAGGAAATCTACCTTTGGAAGAGGTAACCACAGAGGTACACTGACCACCCACCCTAATCCAGTGCAGGTATTCACCTTTCTGAGCTATTTTTAGATGAGCTGAAAGCCTTTAGGCAGAAAGAAAAAGGAGGCAGATAGTTAAATGTCAGTACAACCCGTTTCTGTCATTGGGATTCTTGCACCTACAAGTCTGTGCATCTAGCCTTCATAAAACCTCCAACCCTCTGTTTCTGTGCACTAAAATATTCCTCTGTAGTCCTCTGGAGTGCAGCAATTGGTACAGATTTCAAACCAAGGCCTTTTCTCACGTTCTGGTACTCTTTTAGCTGAAGGACACCGTACTGACATCTTCTCAGATTTTGTTTCATTTAAAGAACAGTTTTAATGGTTTTAGAGAAGCTCACAGGCACTTCTGACAGCCGCTCAGTTTTTTCTTAAGAAAAAAACCCTTTCCTTTTTGTGTTCACCTCTGATTGTTTCAAGTTGAAACTGGCCCTGTGTTTGAGCAAGAGGGGCTCTTATCATCAGTGTTTTCACGAACAGGCCAGTCACAGTGGAGGAGAGTTAATACCATTGTTTACCATGAAGGGTATGGAGACACTTGCATTACCACAACAAAGAGAGAAAATCCGTCTGATGGAAGCACATTGTCGGAACAACCGTATGAGCCAAGAAGGTGCTATAGGCTGTACATATACAGTGCCTTGCTTAAGTATTCACCCCCCTTGGACTTTTTCCCTTTTTGTACTGTCACAAACTGGAATTCCAATAGACTTAAACAAGTCTGTTTAAGTCCAATAGACTTAAACAGACTTTTTACCATTTGAAGGTGCAAAATTAATTTTATTGAGACACAAACAATAATGAAAACAAAAAAGATGAAATCTGTTGGATGCATAAGTATTCACCCCCTTGAGTCAATATTTGGTAGAACCCCCTTCCGCTGCAATTTCAACTGCACGTCTTTTGGTGTAGGTCTCTACCAGCTTTGCACATCTACAGATGGAAATGTTTGTCCATTCTGCTTGGCAAAAAAGCTGAAGCTCAGTCAGATTGGATGGAGACAGTCTGTGGACAGCAATTTTTAAGTCTTGCCATACATTCTCAATTTGATTTAAGTCTCTAGCAAACTCCGCAGCCTTCACAGAACAGGTGTATTTATACTGAGATTAAATTGCAGACATGTGGACCCTATTTCCTAACTACGTGACTTGCAAATGTGACTTGTGAAGGCAAATGGTCGCACCACATCTTTGATAGGGCTTTCACAGTAAAGGGGGTGAACACATATGCACTCCACACCTTTTAGATTTTTATTTGTAAATAATTGTGAAATCCATGGAATATTTCTCCCCACTTCCAAATGATGGACTATGTTGTGTTGGTCCATCACATCAAATCCCAATAAAATAAATTGTAATCTGAGGTTATGCCATGACAAAATGTAGAAACGTCCAAGGGGGGTGAATACGTATGCAAGGCACTGTATCTGTACACTCCTATATGTCCCTCTGGAATTATACCATAAAGCAGTGCTGCACTATCAGATAGCTGGCATTAGAAGCCTTTACCCTAACCCACCTGTAAGAACATATGTGTGATTATTTTCCCGATGCTTGTGCCTTGTCAATCAAAGGAGTGAAGCGGGTATAGATATGCGGCTTCTGCACATCTAAGGACGCGTCGGAACAGAGAGTGAGCAGTCATTTCATAGCCCTTCCATTCAGAGACAGTCCTGTGAAGAGGCAAAGCCCAGAGGAATGTGCAAATGTGATTTCTAAGGTATAGAGTGTAAAATAAAAAAGGCTCAGTTGACTCCATCTTTATGAAATTGAACAAACATCTCAAGACGTATTGATTATTGAACCAGACGGGGCAGATTGCTTCTTGGTCAGAGGCTGAGGTCGAGAGTAAACAATCCCTGATGTCCTCAGAGAGCAGGTGTCATTAAATGGCCACCAGCGAGCTCAAGTGTTGTGGCAGGAAGTTCAGTAAAGTGCTATTTAAATTTGAACTGTCATTTCTAATCAGCGTCCTGGCCCTAGATTGGTTTTATTGAACTGCTAATTAAACTGAAGAATAGAGTCATTAGCTGATTTTGTATTGAGTCCTGTATCATTCAGGCCTTTATCATTATGTCAGTTAAGTTGAATGAGAGTTTGGAGGAAGAAAGGTCAAAGGTGAAGAATCAAAGTGAAGCAATTTTAGATATATAGTACAAGAGCTATGCCAAATAGTGGATGTATGATAGGTGGTTCCTTACAACTGGTTTATTTTATTTGGCAACTCACTACAGCATCAGTGTGTGATTTGCAAGAAGTGAATGTCGGCATGCATCAAAAAAGAGATGTAGAAGAAGTATTTAAGTATTTAAGGAAGTATTTGAGGAGCTTAATTATCAACCCTAACACACCTGATATTCACACAGACATATTATTGACCGTTCTTGAAATTTTTGATTATATGAGTTAGTTGAAACCACTTGGTCATGATGATAAGTCATCATTTTGTGTATTTTATTTTTTGATGAACAACTGAGACTTAATATAACTCACGAAAGAACAGACAAAAACAACTGACCAATACATATATAATCACAACCATTTAAACTGGCCCCACCAACCTAATTAGGTTACAAAGGAAAGATGAATGAATAAATGGATAAATAGATCAATAAATCAATAACAAGCAGCCTCCTTTGCTTATTAGGTAAAGAAAGAAAATGAAACATATATTTCCCATAACATTTTAAAATTGAATATCATCATGAAGACGCTACTCGTCAGGTGACAGCAGCTTTTTATTTATCTATATGAAGACATATATTCTGAATCTGTGTAAGAAGGGGAAACGGAAACAAGGCCAAAGGGATAAAGTCAAGGGTGCTGAAGATATATCTGAGAAAACCTGCATGGACTGGCAATACTGTCGTTAAGGTCATCATAACGTGATGAAACCTTGATGAACAGTAACCCGATCAATACTGCTACAGACCAATGAGTCCCAATGGGGAGCTCCCACTGCGAAGTAGCACCAACATTAGCTGTAAGATAATCACCAATTTTTCTCCGGTGCGTATCTTGGTTGAGTTGTGAAGCAGTTGATAAAAGTATAAATATCAAATTAAATTTATCAAGGCAACGTCCTGCAGTGTTGCTGGAGGATACCACTTTGTTGTGGCATTTCCAAAGTTGTTTTATAAAATACAGATATTAAACAGCATTCAATCTGTTTTATAACGGGAATGAACACAATACACATAGGGTTAATGTACGAATCAGTTATGGAATTTTGATTCCAATAATAACTCTGACATCTTTAGCAGTTTTTCCTCATGGTGGCTTTGTTCATTTCCCTGTGACTCAGTCCACGTGTCTCAAAGGGGGAATTGGTCATCAGCCCTAAACTGAAGAATTACAGCTGTGCCCTAGGATGCAATCAGCCAATCTTTTAACCATGAGCTGACATTTATATTCTTTGTGTAACATCCCCACTATCCCGAAAAGGGAGATAAACGAATGGAAATTATAGCTGCATCAAGCATGTATTCACAAAAGGCTGGCCCTAACCCTTGCTGGCAGGCTTAGGGGAGTCAACTCAAGGGTCCATTATCTCCGCAGACTGCATGAATTGGTTTGCAGTGTTTGTCTGACACATTTCACCAAACCTTGCCCAAGCAAATTGCCATGAAGATAAGCTTAGCTCTGAGACATAAACAGCATCAGCATTCCCGCTAGCAGCCGGGATATAGCTTCTGTAAAGGTGCTTCATGACAAGAAGCAGCAGAATTCCTGTTTTGCAGATATGACACTAAGTGGATTACAAAAGATTAAATGTGACAAAAGAGAACGCAAAAGAGGAATAAGACTTGACATAGCAGCATGCTTCAATGATTTGAATAAATAGATTTCCTATGGTAATATGATATAGAGCCCAGCATAAATCCCTAATTATGTCATGTGCGCCCATGAGGGCTTAGTCATATCACTTTGTATGTCTCATGATGCCTCTTTACCCCTGATTCATGTATCATTTTCATTTTTCCAGCATATGAACAATACAGAGTCCAAAATGCAGGACATTCATTCATGTCTGATTTTGTGTCTAATGTGGAAACCACATGATCATTTGTAATAAGATGATACATATTCGGAAGTTTGTGTTCTGAGGACAAAATCATTTCTGTAAATCCGTTAGGGTAATTATTACTTTATGTCCTTTAATTAAGAAATGCTGTTGAGCAATTCATATGTAACATTTTAATCATAGTGTTTGACCTTTACTGTGCATTGATCAATGAGGAAATCCCTTCGAACATTAAATACAACTGAGCAATATGGTCACTGTGTTTGAATAACATGGAAAACACATCTGAGTGTGTATTTACATTTTTAAAGATCAATACATTGGAGTGTAATTGTTTTTGCATTTTCAAATCACTCACATATGAACCTCCATCGATTGTTGTTTATTTAAACAGCATATACTTATTATATGTGCTCTCTTTTAGCATGTCATCAGTTAGGGACCTTACTCTTCACTTTCTTTGTATCACCTCTAATCTTCATAAATTTGAATGTAAGATTGATGATAAGCCCTGGGTGTCTTCCCTCTCTCAAATGAATCACTTCCCATTTTCTCTTCTCTTTCACTGTAGCAGTAAATGCTAGCTTTCAAATGGGCGTCAGTGTGAAGCCAACATTGTTATAACCCACCAGGCTAAGGGGGTAGAGAGGTCGTATACTGACAACTGAACACTGAATTGCCACTCATACAACAAGTGCAGCTCATAGATGTACTGTCTGAATGTGTGGGTGAATGGGTGAATGGCATGACCTGTACTATAAAGTAATTTGAGTGGTCAACAAAACAACAAAAAAAAACGCCATATAAATACAGACCATTTAAATCCTCCCCTTCTTGCATGCTATGAACCTTCAGTTAATGTATTTTTATTCATGCTGAAGAGTATTCTATATAGTTCTCTGAACAGTCAAATCAATTTATTTATATAGGACATTAAAAAAAACACAAGCTGACCAAAGTGCTTTACAAACACACACACACACACACACACACAAATACATGATGTTGGACCATTTAAATACAGTCGAATGCCAAAGAGAAGAGATTGGACTTGAGTTGTGTTTTGAATGTCTCATTGGGGGGGGGGGCATTTATGATGTGGTGGGGCAATTCATTTCCACATACTGGGGCCTGTGTCTGAGAAGGCGCGGCTGCCCCTGAGTTTCCGTTGAGCCTGTGGGGCAACCAGCAGCGACTGGTCAGAGCACCTCAGTGGGTTATAGGGAGTTAAAAGTGCAGACAGGTAGGAGGGAGCCAATCCATTAAGAGCTTTACAAATAAAAATACAATTTTAAAATGAACTCTGAGACTGACAGAGAGCCGGTGGTGGGAGGTGAGTACAGGCATGTACATGTACCTTTGAGAGCTAGTCAGCGACCTTGCAGCAGCATTTTGCACATACTGCAGGCGTGACAGGGAAGACCTATCATCCCCATTATACCTGTGTGGAATCAAATCCATCATCCACAGGTAGCCATATGTCTAAACTAAATATTGATGACATTTTAGAGGATTTCTTTTTAGTGATTGCTGAGGAATTAAGGAGATTGATGTGAAGTGGTTGAGTGGTTTTATTGTATAAACCGTTTGGGACTTACTGTATACAAAATAGATACCACAAACCAGAATAAATAATCTTTATAAAATTTTGATATATTTGGTGTATTTATATTAAATGGTTCAGGGAACAATCTGCAAAACCGCAGAACACATGTTTTCTCTTCTCTTTGCCTTCTCTTCGCTGGCCGCCTTTTCTCTTTTAATCTAAAATGTATCATTCATTGGGCGACTGTAATGGGTGGTGAGGAGAGCTCATAGAACTCTGGCAGCTTATTTCAAAGCGAAAAATTGACTCTTTGTGCCCACTGATGGATATTTTTAAAGAGATCTCAAACTCAATGCTGAGAAGGCCCAGCCCAAAAGTAGATAAATGGCTGACGGAAGAAAATGTTCTGCAAAAGTGGAAATCACAAAATATGTCTCAATTTCCAATACCAACTTCCCCCCCCAAAAAAATATGAAAAGTACTACAGAAGAAATTTCCAATGACTTTTGTTTTAAATCGGAGCATTCCTCCTTGAGAGGGCTGCCCAAATCCATACTATTACTTTTTCTAGATCTGACCACAAGTGTTGCAGTGACTCTGTGACAGCTTAGTTTTGATTGGAGATATTGACCGCTCCTCCAGGTCCCCACTCAACCTCTTCTCCATCAGCATTGCTAATACACCAAACCAGGGGTGTAACTCTTTTCCTTTGGCTCATCAATTCAACGACCTCTTTTATAAAAGGCTGAATTAAACCACGTCCTGCAGCCATTTTAGCTCACCGACAGCAGGTTAATGGCTCATCAAGAGTCTGCTCTGTCTCCTGAAACTGATTCTCTCATTCTCATGCCTGCTCAACCTTACACGGCTCTATTGATTACCTTGTGCTCCGAGTGTGCATGCTCGGATTTTTGTACTTTTTGTTCTTTTCCTGTTATCAGAAAAAGACCGGTCTTGCATGTTAATTAACATGTTTGCCAACTGACAAGCTCCTATACATGGTTTTAGTGTGTCAGAGACAAATTGAGCAAAAGGCCGGGGGGGTTTAGACAAGGGGGGACAACAAACAATGGAATCAGTTTTCTGTCTCCATCATCACTGAGCAGCCGAGCTGGCAGTGGGAGGTATGGTATTATCAGAGGCTGGTGCAGAAGTAATGAATTATGTCTCCCGGCAGACACAGGTTGGGACGACTGAAGAGAAAACCAGAATGATTCCTGCATGGGCCAGCCGCGAGCCACAAGCCACAAGCACGACTCTGTGCTGTTACATTACTGAAGGAGGTTTAAGATGGTTTAAAATTCCTATATTTAGAGAAAACTAAATACGGGGATGAATATTTCTCTGATGTCTTTAAATAGCAACCCGCTTAAAATTGGATGCTGTGAACTGCGAATTCCAAATTCCAATACCAGTAAAACCAAAATTGTTGATCCAACCATTTGTCTCTAAACAGGCCCTTTATGAGCATAGGTATATCATGTCTACATTCTTCTGATATGATTTTAGAACGAGCTGAATGCTCATTTCATTGTTCAGCTGTTTATTTTCAGACAGTTTGTAAATTCCAGTAATGTCATGACAATTATCTTATAAAAAGAAAAACATGAAAAAAATGATTAAGTGTTTGATGAAGGTTCATTTCTCAAAACTTGAATCATTGGATAAATAGATTTTTACTCAAATTAACTCACAGCATTGCAACCTTGTTCTCATGAATTATTAAAGTATCAGTCTCAATATTTTTTTAAAGGAAATATTTGTATCAATAGCTTGTGAATGCATAATGTGCAAATTAAACAAAATTAATTTGAACCATAAACACAACAGCCCAGTTGTCAAATCACTGTTCTTAAGTTATTGGTCAGTGTTTTCCTGTTTCCAATATTCAAAATCTAGCTACAACTGATCATCAGATTTATCATTCATCAATCATTCACACTCTTTCACTCATTGTTGGACGGATCTCAGCTGATCTGGGCTGTTGCACATAACAGTTTCAAATCCTCTGTTAAATGACCTTGAGTGGGCGAGAGGATTTCAAGTAAGAACCATTCGCGATCCACCGTTACGTTGCCCATTGATTCTGCAGTTTCGAGACCTTGAATCTTGACCCTTATGTTTTTTAACCACATGTGACCGTATTTGGACGAGAGGGTGGAGCTTGGGAGGAACGAGGGGCTGGTCCGTCTGATGTGCCTGAAAAAAAAATTGGCCTTGATATTTTTTGCAATGTTTCACTATGTACATTTTTCAGTCAAATCTGAAACAATAATTTTACACTCACTGATCTGTAGATCAAACACACAAATCTCTGGTTAGTGTCTGTTTTGATGGCTACTATTGTAGAGCGAGGAAGAAGGACTACTTTGTTGCACTGCAAATACAATGTGGAACAAGTTGTTGTTTGGGATTTGATCATTTACTGGGTTTTTGATAATTACCTCAGTGACGGAGTAAGAAACTGGAATAACTGTCTGTGATACAACTGTGGCAGAATCTCGAAGGAGCTGCTCCACAGCCTCATCTCCCTCTCCCTGAGGTGGAAAGCCCTAGTTTGAGTGTTCACTTGCATCATCAAAGGGCCCCTCTGTCTCATGTAATATTAACATGTGCTAAATCAGTGGCAAACAGCAGCCTCAATGTTTACACAGCATTAGCACAGGCTTGCAAAGCCACATAGACAGGGGCTGCCATTGTGTTCAAAGATTAGGATCGCGATATGCAGGTTCACAGGGGTGACTCCATTAGCCTCACTGCACATTTCCTCTGCATTTTTGAGCTGCAAATTATTCTATTAAACCAGTTTTTTCATCGTATGGAGACATTTTGTTGTTTTCTCTTAGTTATTCTCTTTGTTGTTTTGCTTATCATCATCATGTGATACAACAGGAAACCACCCACTCAGCACACGTAACACAAGAACAATTTGATTTCATGTAAAGCTTCGGGGAAGGGTGGGTCGAGGCCGTGTAGGTGATCAGAGGGGGACATTCATCTGAAAGCCGTTTGACTTTTTGACACAAGCTTAATCAAATAATCAGAAAGCTTTTGAGGTGAAGTGGGCTGTCACCGTGAAGTCAAATCTGCTGGAAATTAAGTCCATTAATCACATAGTGCTTCATTTAGTCCTTTTCCATACAGCTCTGACGTGTGTCTGTGTGAGGGAGCAAGCGAGAACGGGGGGCTGCAATTGGAAAGAGTGAGAGAAAAAGAAAATGCTTGGTAGTGCAGAAGAAAGGCCATCAATTCTTATTATGGAAAATAGATCATCTCTCCTAATGAGAGGCACGGCTTTTTACCACCGTACAAATGCCGACTAACACAAGCTAGTGATGGGGGGCATACCCACCGCTGATTAATTAGTGGAGTGGATAAAAAACTATAAGGGCTCTGTGATTTTGCCATAGATATCTTATTAAAGGTAAAGCACAATATATTGTAGGTCAGGTCCCTTGGGAAAATATATGGGCAAATATATCAGTATCCAGCCGCTTTATGATGTTCCTCTGATGAATCACGACTCTCCTCTTAACTAAACTGGTCTTGCTTCAATAATTGTGAAAGAAGCTACAACTGGGGTTTTATCTCTGTACTTTATTTAATAACATAATGGGACAAAGAAGGAGAGAAGGAAGGAAAGAAAAACAAAGATATATTATTTTTATTTAAGATCCTTGGCAAAATGTATAGCGTGTGTGCCAAGTGACCCCATGTTAAATCCCAGGGTCTGGATCCAGAGGCTCTGTCCTGATCCCTTTCCTGATCTCCGCAACATTTCCAAGATATCAAGTTGCGTTGGAATTTGCTCAGTAATCATGAGACAATAGAGTCGATGGGTACAGAGGGATTTGTTCCTTGTCAAATGTGGAGTGACAGGTTGGGAGAGGAGCAGACTGTTGGCACCAGCGGAGATGTATTTCTTGAGCAAGGAGCACTATAGATAATTAGGATTCTTCCCTTTTTAGATGATTACGATTTTTTTTTTTTTTTTCGAAGGGGGGCAAGCTGGGAGGGGGGTCATTAAGGTAAAAAAAAAGTTCTATCATCCTCGTTAGGATAAAATATTCAGGACAAGAAATTCAAACAGCCAGTCTTCAAAAAGCTTCTCAGCTGTGAAGCAATGTGTGCAACACATGTGCAATATTACACTGATTCTGAGACACTACTGTAGATTCAATATAATCAATTCATGCATCTCATACATCACATGCGTCCCTGTTTTGCACATGACCTTATCTGCAATTGGTCCCAAGACATGGCACCTTGTGGTGTTTCGAGTTGACCATTATAGACCTGTGTGTGTGGGGCGGGGGGGGGGGGACATTTAACCCCTCCACATCTGCCACGACCAGCCCTTCCTATTTTTCATTTAATGAAATAAATAAATAACGCAGAGACATAAATCCAGTCAAGAACCAATTGGACGTGAACCTAATTTAATTTCCTTTCTTTTCTGACCCAATATAGTCTTATCTCGATCCTCAGCACTTTTTTTGTGCTTTGTTTATTTATTTCCCCCTCTCCGTTTCTCATTTTCTTTCACGACTTGGAGCCAGATAGGCTGCAGTTTGTTTAGCAAAGGTCACAGGTGATAAAACTATCCGGGATATGGTGAAAACAGAGCGGGCCTAAACGGACTCATAGTGCAGGCAGATTGTTGCCTCATACATATTCATTAGGCCCACATTGCTCATCACACTATCTTTCATCCAATTCATAGAGTATGCAAATGTGCGTGTGCGCGCAGTAGCACACAAGGCATTTCACGCCCTCCTGCTAGCTGCTCAGATCTTCATACCACACCACACAGAGTTAGCCACACTAGCTCGCTCTAACCCAGCGTGCATGCAGAAAGCCCAGTTTGCTGGAGTGTCTAATGGTATTTAAATCGCAAACTGTTCCTTTTGTGCTCAAGTGCTCTAATGTGCATTGGTAAGAGCACATAGTGTGATGTGTTTTGCGCTGTGAGTGTAATATGTGTTATTTTGGGTTCATTTGATCCATATGCATTCATTGGTCTGATTTTATCGCATTACCACGGGGGGGGGGGGGTCCTTTCACATGTTGTGCAGTGCTAAATCGTTTTTAGAGCTGGAAATCAAGAGTAACTCAGAAAGGCAATAGGACAGGAGATTGCATATACATCTGGCCGTCATGCAGCTGTTCCTTATATACGTGATGATGGTGGTGGGCTGATGTTCATTCTGCTGTTTGTCATCGACCTATTCCGACTTGACTTCCTACACACACACACACACACACACACACACATCCACTGGTGAAACCACACACACACCACTAACCGAGTTTATTGTAGTTCACTAGGCACACATGCACTTCAGCTGGAAAGCCTCGAACACACACACCAGTGACAGAACAGGCAGGTTTTTGATTGTGTGTACGCTCTTTTTACCTGTTCGTTGAATCATGTCAGTGCGTGTGTGTTTTGCTTTTATTTGTTTTTCAGTACCACATCCATATGGTAATGTCATGGTTGTCTGCAGATTTTGTGTTATCATCGTTAACCATCTGTAATCACATCGTTATACTCAAGTCATGTGATGTGTCTTGCCTGTATTTGGGTTTCCTGGTTTGAACAAATATATATTGCCTGGCCATATAGGCAAGGCTGAGCTAAAAAAAATAAACCAAACATTGGCAATTTTATAATCATTTTGAATATAATATATAAGGTGAAATATTAAGCATTCAAAAGGGGTCATATAGCCTGGGACTAATCAAATCAAAAATTATATGTGACAAACTAATACAAACGTAAGCGTTTTCTAAGATTACACAAAACAGATGACTGTTTCGGTTAGTATTAGAAACACAACGTGTTTGTTGTGAAAGCTGAGATGAAAATGTCCCTGAGACAACAGAGAATTGTTACCGTCCATATCGCTGTAAAGACACTTTTATGGCGGCATTCAGCTTCCTAATGACGGAGCAGGAAGAGATATCTGCAAATTCAAGGTTATGTTGAGCTTTTAGTGTATTATGAGTTAAAAATAATCCGGATGTATTTTTCACACTTTCAGTCGTTGGCTAGGAAGATTCAGAGGTCACTGCAAAGTGGAAGAAAACTGCAATTTGCGCACAGTGTTATTTACCTATCTAACATACCTAGTTATTTTGTATTTACCTAATCTTTAACATACACAAAACAAAGAAGGCTTTGAGTAAGGTATACTTATTATGCATTACTGTCAAACAATGCAGTCCGACAATCTCTGTCATTATTTCCCAAAATTCTTGATATCGAGATATTCTAATTTTTTTTTGACTTCACCGCTCACCTCTGTACGGGCACTGACAGGCGGATGACACAGCAATGACACAAACTATTAATCCTCGTCTCTCTGTCTTTGAAAATGGCAAATTATGTTTCATTTTTTGCTCTTGTTCAGTCAGTAATGAAATACTGTGTCAGCCCCTGCTTCCTCAATCGCCATGGCAACAAACATCCCCCTGGGTAATAAAGCAAAGGAACACTCAATCAGGACCGAGTCTTCGAGGTGAGAACATTTCTAGCCTGAAACGACGCTGAAATAAGACGGAAGGTGTGTCTGAAGGCTGCGAAGCCACGGCAACCGGACTCAGAGACGTGTCACCTCTCATCCGCTTCGGTTCACAACCAACTTTATTAAATCAAAAGAGCATGTTTTCATGGTAAAGGTATAAAATATGCAAAGTTTGATTTCAATCCATGGTCTCTACTCTATCCCTAAAATGTGCAAACAAAGCCTATAGGTTTATGAATTGACCCTTTTTGAGAAAGGCACTTTCATGCGAGTTAAGTAATAAAAAAGAAGACCGATTTGATTGATTAATATCTATAAAGGTTATATAATGTCTATTGAATACATTTGAATAAAGATATCGTAATATTTTTTCAAATAGCATTTACATTTTACATTTTTATTTTTATAAGTGTGATCCTGTATCTATTTTATTTTGTCTCATTTAATTTGTCCCCCAAGGAGGTTATGTTTTCACCTATGTGCGTTGTTTTGTTTGCCGGTTGATTTTGTTTGTTGGCAAGATTACGCAAAACGATTTACAGGATTATCCATGAACTAAAATATTTGTGCGGATGCTGATACAGTTTTTCTTTTTTCACTTTCTTTTGCATTGCAAGATGAGTGTTGTTGTTTTTTGACATTGGATCTTGACATTGCAATGAAATTGTGAGCATCCTAAACCCTAACTTTAGCTTTTGCTCAGGTTTGTCCTAATTGGTGCCAAAGGTTATCACACACTTCATATGACCTTTGAAGTTTTGTACTAGTAAATTAGGTTATACAAATTAAGTGGAATTGCCTTGACCTCTGGGTTTAAGCAATGTCATTGATAAGT